>NC_132882.1:32914939-33002614 GCF_030463535.1 Salminus brasiliensis
TGGGTGAATGATGAATAAGTAAGGAAGAATTGAGGACAGGCTGACGAATAAAGACTCTGAAATAAACAGAATACATGCACAATATTAAATAAAGTTCAGAAAGGCTAGCTGTGATGCTGTTGCATATTTATTCACCTACTTATGTGTTGGCTACAGGATCTATAAATAAAGGCTCTATATAACCTGACATTGTGGTCAGACGTTTATCATAAATATAAAAGGGGCCCCCAATGTGAACCAATTTTAAGCTGCATAAGGAACCATCTTAATGGTGTCAGATAGAATCTATGTAGAAATTTCCAGCGGATTATTGGGTGATCAGGATTCCTCAAAGATAAAATGATCATTTCTCATGCATGGTTCTCAAAACAAAAAAAATTACTTAAGATCCTTGGACCACACACAGTCCAACCCGTCTACAAGAGGCTCAAAGTAAACAAAAATTAAAATACCGGAAGCCGAGCAAGACTGGAGTAAAGCACTTTAAGCATTAGGTGGGGCTGTAATTTGGAGTTCAGTGAGTCTCAGAGAACAGAGGACTGATTTAAGCTGCAGATACCTAAAGAAAGAGGTGCTGGGCACATTACATTGCTCTTTGAGAGCCTGGAAAGATCTTAACCCATTTTCATTGCAGATATCACCTGGAGGTCGAGCTCCTTTGCTCTCCCATTGGGGGCAATGAAACAGCATTCCCCATCAGTAAATGATGATTATGAAAGAGTGGAGAGTGCTCATGCTATATAACAGTTTGTTTGCCTAAACAAGAGCTCTAGCCAGCTGCAACAGAGCCAATGAATGGGGTCATGTGACTCCCCCTAAAGTAGTTTTCTGACGATACAATTACGAACCATGCGGAGACCATACTGCAGGGCTTGTCTGAGATACTATGAGGGACACTGATATATTACTTTTTAAATCAAGCAGAGAAATGACAGAATAAATGATTATAAAATCCAGTAGATCATGTAAATTATTACCTGCCAACAATCCAGCTGCCTACCCTGGGGTCCTGTCTTTTTTAGAGTGGTGTCCAGAAAGTGTGTGGCAGAGCTCCTTCCAGGCCTCACTGCATCGGGCAGAGAAAAGTAGAGAATGATGGTACTGAAACCACCTGGTGATGTCCAGGACTCCTGAAAAAAAAAGACTGAGTCATTACTCTTTGGTCCCGATACTCTTAAGGGTTTTTACAGTAGAACCTCCAACAATGAAAATACAGCCCTGAGGAGTTGTCCTCGGTGTGGGAGCAGGTGAACTCGAAGAACTGAACCTTGCGCCAGTTGGTTGAGGTAAAAACGTGGTGATTGAGGAGCCCTCGGCTTTTCCAGGCCATGCCAACGGCCCTAGGTCCTTTCCAGTGCAGGAGTGGAGACAACAACCCTCTGTGTCCGCCGTGCCGGTAGTGCTGGATTTAAGATGGCCAGCGTTGGAGGAGTTACGGGCAGCCTCGACTTCCGTCGGTGGAGTTTGTACAGCCTCCAACAACAGCAGCAGTCAAGCTTGATGACCTCCTTGCAGAGCACCAGGAGATGTCGCTCCTCAGCAGTCGGCAAGTTTCTCGAGTATAAACACAGAGAGAAACGCAAACGACGGTCAGTGAGACAGTACTGTTCAGTAACACTGGAGCAGACAGCACAAGGATCACATCAACTGACTCCGATGAAGACGACAAAGCTTATATTAAAGACTATAAAGTAGGGACTCAACGGTTCGTGTCGAATTAGTTATAAAAGCAGAGTCGCATCGAAATAAAAAAAAATTATGAAACAGTGTAGGATAGGATTACTGCGTTTATATGTCAATGCTTTTAGCCATTAAACATGGCCACAGTAAGACATAGGACACTGAGCATAGAAAAGGCCTATCAGCTGTTTTGCTTGCACCACTTTAACCAGAGATGCTCCCTTTATTGACCCAATATCATTCATTCTGCGACCAGAAATGTTTTGGAAATTCGTCAACAAAAGTCATTAGTCTCAGTCTCGTTATTCTCACCTGGCAGTTCAGATTTTGACTGTGTAACCGAAGTATCATTAATTATTTGTATCCTCAATATATTTATACTGGTTATACTGATTTCCCACAATTAAAACAAGCACATTCTCTCCTACCTTCAGTCTCGCCTGCTCCAGAGTCTCCTGCCTCAGTCCGGCAGTACATTAACTGAGCTTGTAACAATGTCTCCTGTATTAATTTCACATGTAGTCCGAACTCTTTGGGTATTAAACTCTGCTCTGTTGTTTTAGAACCATGGAAATATTATCAAAATTATTATTATTATTATAATTATCATCATTTCCAAAACCTTGCTTCAGAATCTTTGAATTTTAAAAAAAATAAATTTGGATCCCTTTACAAAATTATCCTAAAACATTGTCTGAATATTTAGATTCTCAGGGTTTAAACCAGATAATTTTTCAGGGAATCGAAATGTATCGCAATTCAAAGTTTCCAAGACAACTGTGAGACTGAAATGATCTTAAGGCAATGCTTTGGACATCTTCATCCTTTGAGTCCGGGTCGCTGCAAAAACTCAATGATCTAAAACTAATTTGAAAATTAAAATATCAAAGTGATCTGGGATAAAGTAACCTGAAGGTCTAAATACAGTGTCACATCTTCTCCAGTTTATTCTAAATTCATAAGGCAAGCGGTCTAATTAATTTACTTACAGTCACCTCGGGTACAGAGTCTCAGAGTCAGTAGAGCGCCTGAATTGACTCAGAATCACTCATTGGGATATCGGCGGCCGCCTCTGTCGGTTTCTGATCCCGTCTCTGAAAACTCTGGACCCAGAGGAATATTGGGATCTCTGTGGAACCTCCAAAACTGTGGTAGTGGTATTTGCTTCTCCGCGCTTAAAGAATCATCTCGATCAGTCAGTCTTAGGAATGTAGAGAAACACTTTAACCCTGCAGTAAACGTAACGCCGGTGGAAGGTGCGCTGGTTTTCATCCCCTTTGATGTCCTATGCTGATCACGCTGATGATTTCTGAGCCCCTTGTGATGAGGCTGGTGTAAAGTTCATAGACTCCATTGTGTCAAAGTAACAAAAGCCACCATCTGTCTGTTTCTGAAAACAACGTATACATAGAATATTGAAACGCCTGAAAAGATTCCCCCACAATATTGCAGCGTCGACGTACAAGACAAGAAAACCAGATTCACCATTTGATATTTTTAGTTACACTGATGGGATTTTGTTTCCTCCGTAACCCAGCTGTGCAGAGAACACACACAGTGAAACACACAGTGGACAGTGAGCACACGTGGTTGGTGCAGTGGGCAGCCATTGCTGCGGTGCCCACAAAAGAAGGTGAAGGGTCTTGCTCAAGAGTGGGAGTTTGCAGAGCCCGGGTATCAAACCCACAACAGTGTTATCAATAGCCTGGAGCTCTAACCGCTGAGCCACCACTGCCCCCTACAGCCACCACTGCCCCCTACAGCTGCTTATCGTTACCAGATTGTCGCTATTATTGGGCTTCAAACATCAGGGCTGTTCCTGCATGTTGTGTGGCTCTGTTCAAAACTACCCATACCAGAATCTTTATCTAGCTGTTTACTAAACCAGACTGTGAAACAATCCCTGATAATCTGACTGCAGTCTGAAGAGCTTTTTCACTAAATAAATGATCTATATACAGCCCGATTATGAACAACAACGTTCACTCCACAACAGCAATATTCAGGGTGACTCCTCAAGGGCTTTATCTGGGGAAATCTTGTTCAAAAAGTGCTGGCTAAGACTGCTTAGATTACCTAAAGGGAAACAGAAACCCTCCTACCTAAAATTGGGTGCAGTGGTAAATTTAATACTACTTGGCAACCTGTCTTGTCTTAAATAGACAATATGGACTTTGATGATTAACTGGCTGGTTAGCACACAGTTTAAAATCTATTTCTCCATTTAAAATTCTGCAGTTATTAACATTTACTCTATTAACATTTGTGTTTATTTTGACACTTGTATGTGCTTTTGTAACTTTTATAAAATTACCTGTATTTTGAGTTAGAGTTTTAAATTTAGCATAAATGCAAAAAGACTCCAGGGGTCTCTGTGTGAACCGATTTTATGACCCCCACCAATGTAATACACAGACCTATGCCCTAAATTAAGTTTCACAGAGAGTGAACTAAGGTGGTTCACTTCAGACGGGCCTGGACATGTACTGGCTTAAGCAGGTTGGAGGTTTGGAGTCTGACTGTTTGAGGCTGTGGACAGGTGTCTTTTATACTGATAACGATGTCCAACAGGTGCCATTAATACAGGTAACGAGTGGAGGACAGAAGAGCTTCTTAAAAGCTACAGGTCTGTGAGAGCCAAAAATCTTGCTTGTTTGTGGGTGACCAAATACTTATTTCCATCATAAATTACAAATAAATTCTTTAAAAATCCTACAATGTGATTTCATGGATTTTTTTTTCTCATTTTGTCGCTCGTAGTTGAAGTGTACCTATGATTAAAATTACAGACCTAGTAGGAGAACTTGCACAATTAGTGGCTGACTAAATACTTTTTAACTCCTGCTTGTACTCGGAAAGAAGGAAGAATTGATATAAATTCTAATTAGATTTTTAAAGCAGATTTTCCGACGTTACAATTAAAAACCAGGACAGTCTCAATACTGCAGGATCTATCTGAAATACTATGAGTGAGACTGATATTACTTTTTAATACAAGCAGCAAAAGTGACAGAATAAATGGGTGGAATCAAGTAAATAATGTAAATCACTTACCTGCAAACTATGCGACAAATCTGTCCCACAGCCAGCAGTGGAGCTCAAAGAGCTGGGTAAACTGTTCGCTCACTCATCGGTAGGTGGGCAGGGGGCTGAAGACTATGTCCAGAAGCGTGCAGCAGTGTTTCTTCAGGACCTTGCTGCATTGGGTGGACAATAGTAGAGGTTAAAGGTACAGAAGGAATCACACTGCCAATTCAATTCAAAGTTTATTTATATAGAGCCTTTCACAACAAATGTTACAAATCGCTTTACAGAGATCCTTGTCCACGTCTCTTATGAGCAAGTACCACAACGGAGGTGATAGCGACAGTGGCAAGGAAAACTCCCTCATACTAAGAGGAAGAATCCTGGAGAGAAACCAAGACTCAGTCTGAGGAACCCATCTGCCTTAGGTCGACCCGCACAGCACAAACATTACACTAAGAACTAGACAGAGAGATAATGAAGAGCTATAGCTAATGTAGGAACAGGTTATGAAGTATGTGTGTGAGTAGGTGCTGGACATATGCTCAGTGTTAATGTTGAAGTCCATGCTGAGTAGAGCGACAGGCCTGATTCCAAAACATGGATGAATGAACACCTCCAGACTGGATGGTAGGGCATCTCAGTACATGTAAAAAAAGAGAGAGAGGGAGCGAGAGAGAGAGGGGTTAGGATGGTTGTGTTGTGCTGAGCAGTGGGACAGGCCTGATACCAAGACGCAGGAACTGAACCAAAAAAGGGCAACTCCAGGCAGGCAGCTCAGGACATGAGGGGAGAGAGACAAAAAGATGAAGATTAGAACAAGGTTTACGTTTAGTGAGAGACCTGTAGCAGAAATAGTTAGAGAGAACAATGTTCAAGAATCAGTGAGAAAGTTGAAGTTGCGCCGGGGCTGGATACTGCAACAAGACAATGACCCTAAACACTGCTCAAAATCTACTAAGGCATTCATGCAGAGGAACAAGTACAACGTTCTGGAATGGCCATCTCAGTCCCCAGACCTGAATATTACTGAAAATCTGTGGTGTGATTTAAAGCAGACTGTCCATGCTCAGAAATCATCAAACCTGACTGAACTGGAGATGTTTTGTAAAGAAGAATGGTCCAAAATCAACCAGAATTCAGACTCTCATTGGAAGCTATAGCAAGCGTTTAGAGGCTGTTATTTCTGCAAAAGGGGGATCTACTAAATATTGATGTAATTGTTCTTTGAACAATAAATATCCTAAAATCTTGTCTTAGAAACTTCGAATTTTAATCAATTTGGATCACTGAAAAATTCACAGGTTTAAACAACCCTGAGAACCAAATATTCCAAAACAATCCCTTAGAATATTCCAATTTAAAAAAAAAACTGGACCCCGAAAAGTTCCCAGTTCAGACAAACTGAGACTGAAATTATTTTAAAGCAATGCTTTGAACATCTTTGTCCTTTGAGTCCGGATCACTGCAAAAAGTCAATGCTCTAAAACAAATTTGAAAATTAAAATATCAAAGGGATCCGGGTTAAAGTAACCTGAAGGTCTAAGAATATGGTGTCTCGTAATCAGTAAGGCAAGCGGCCTAATTAATTAGCTCACAGTCACCTCGGGTACAAAGTCTCGGAGTCAGTAGAGCGCCTGAATTGACTCAGAATCACTCATTGGGATGTCGGCGGCCGCCTCTGTCCGTTTCTGATCCTGTCTCTGAAAACTCTGGACAGAGGAATATTGGGATCTCTGTGGAACCTCCAAAACTGTGGTAGTGGGATTTGCTTCTCCACGCTTAAAGAATCAACTCAATTAGTCAGTCTCAGGAATGTAGAGAAACACTTTAGTCCTGAAGTAAACATCCTGTGATGAGGCTGGTGTAAAGTTGATAGACTCCATTGTGTCAAAGTAACAAAAGCCAACATCTGTCTGTTTCTGGAAACAACGTATACATAGAATATTAAAACGTCTGAAAAGATTCTCCCACAATATTGCAGCGTCGACGTACAAGACAAGAAAACCAGATTTACCATTTGATATTTTTTGTTACACATATGGAATTTGTCTTGCCCCTGTAACCCAGCTGTGCAGAGAACACACACGCACGCCTGGAGCAGTGGGCAGCCATTGCTGTGGGCCCCAACAAAAGACGGTGAAGGCCTTGCTCAATGGCAGTTTGCCGAGCCCAGGTATCTAACCCACAAAAAAAATTCTCTACAATGTGATGTCCTGGATTTCTCATTTTGTCTCTCATTAGTTGAAGTGTACCTATGATGAAAATTACAGACCTCTCTAATCTTTCTAAGTAGGAGAACTTGCACAATCAGTGGCTGACTAAATACTTGTTTGCTGTATATTTATATTTAACAGCCCAAACTCAATGTGAAACTGCTTGTACTCGGAAAGATAGTAAAATTGATATAAATTCTAATAAGATTTTTAAAGTAGATTTCCCGACGTTACAATTACAAACCATAACAGCCTCAATACTGCAGGATTTGACTGAAATACTATGAGTGACACTGATGTATTACTTTTTAATACAAGCAGAAAAGTGACAGAATAAATGGGTGGAATCAAGTTAATCCTGTAAATCACTAACCTGCAAACTATGCAGTTCACTAACCAGACAGTGTGACTGGGAAGGGCCGGTCAGTCCTGGCCTGGTACCTTCTTGATGTTCCCGGAAGGACCCCTGGCGGCTCAGGTGATTCTCATCTCTGGGTTAGAGGACCGGACGCCACGCTGCATCAGGAGGAGAATAGTGAAGAACGATGGTGCCAAAGTCACCTGGCGACGTACAAGACATGGGCATTACTGTTTAGGGTCAATTCTTTTAAGTGTTTTACAGAAGAATCTCCAACAGTGAGAACACCGCCCTGAGGAGTCGCCCTCTGTGCCGGAGCAGGTGAAGAGCAGAGGTCCTTGAACCAGTTAGCATAGGCGAAAAATGGCTGTGGTGATGGAGGAGCCCTCAGCTTTTACCAGCCAAGCTTGACGCTTCCAGGCCCTCTCAGGTACAGGAGTGAAGATGACGACCCTGCACCGGTAGTGCTGAAAATAAGACCACGGTGTCACAGGCAGCATTCCAGGAGTCACTGGCAGCCTCTAGCCTCGTCTTCCGTCTGTGGAGTTTGGACTGCCTCTACAACAACAGCGTGATCTGCCGTAATAGCTTGATGACCTCCTGAGAGCTTGTTCCTCCACGGTCATGTCGGAGTAAAAACACAGACATTGGTCAGGGAGACAGTACTGTACAGCAACACAGGGAGCAGAGAGCACAAGGATCACACAACAAGAAGACAAAGCTCATAAAAATCAACATATCCACAAAAGTGGCACCAAGTTCACCATTAAAGAGGACAATAGGCTTAATTACCTGAATGTGGTCAATAATCACAGTGGTGATGGTTGCAGTGTTTCACAACATTCAAACAGCATGAAATCCTTGTTCACTGTGATTATGAAGTTTTACATTATGCAGTAGAGAGCATGAAAATTAAGGGTACGATTGATAAACTGAACTGTGAAGTCTGCAGACAAGAGAAATCTGCTCAGAGTAGAAACAGAACCTGATGCACGAGCAAAAGCAGTACTAGTACATACTGACCTAGCTGATCCTATAGATCCAGTGTCCAGAAGAGGGTTGTAGATACACTCTGGCGTTTACTGAGGATTACTCGGGTGTAGTCTGTGTACTTCCTAAAAACTAAGGATGAAACCATAAAAAGCTACTGAGAGATAGTACACGCTATCCAAAGAGATAGGAAAGCACCTCAGTACTCAGCTGATTCAGATACTGGAGATCAGACACTGACCAACACTGACTACTGCTACAGGGTCTGTAATGAACCACAGAGCTTTAAAGAGATTCAACAAAAATCAACATTCTGGGTTGAGGCTATGAAAGAGGAGAAGACTTCGCTCATTGAAAATGACACATTTACTCTGACCCCTCTCCCAGAAGCTGAACATGCAGTGAGGGGAAGGTGGGCCTAAGATTAAAAACTGTAGATGGACCAGAAACGTTACCTAGATGAAAATAGCTTTACACACTGAAATCAGGAGGATAATACTGATAATCTGGGTTGATGATAATTTACCAGTTTTCCTACCCTTAGGATGGCGGCAGCAGCAACACAATCCCAGAATATCATTAAGAGTAGCAGTATTGAATGGTGGTGTTGTAGCAAAGGAATTTGATTCAATTCTACTAAGATTTTTAAAGCTGATTTTCTGAAGCTCCAATTACAAACCATGCGGAGGATGGAGACAGTCTCCATACTGCAGGGTTTGTCTGAGATACTATGAGGGACACTGATATTACTTTTTGAAACAAGAAGAGAAATGACAGAATGTGATTTTTAAATTATTAAATCCAGGAAATCATGTAAATGACTTACCTGCCAACTATGCGACAAATCTGTCCCACAGCCAGCAGTGGAGCTCAAAGAGCTGGTTAAACTGTTCGCTCACTCATCGGTAGGTGGGCAGGGGGCTGAAGACTATGTCCAGAAGCGTGCAGCAGTGTTTCTTCAGGATCTTGCTGCATTGGGTGAACAATAGTAGAGGTTAAAGGTACAGAAGGGGTCACACTGCAAATTCAATTCAAAGTTTATTTATATAGAGCCTTTCACAACAAATGTCACAAATCGCTTTACAGAGATCCTTGTCCACGTCTCTTATGGATTTGTCTGAAATACTATGAGTGACACTGAAGTATTACTTTTTAATACAAGCAGAAAAGTGACAGAATAAATGAGTGGAATCAAGTAAATCATGTAAATCACTTACCTGTAAACTATGCAGTTCACTAACCTGACAGTGTGACCGGGAAGGGTCAGTCAGGCCTGGCACCTCCTTGATGTTCCTGGAAAGAACGATGGACCCCGGGCAGCTCAGGTGAAGCTCATCTCTGCGTTCAGACTGCATCAGGAGGAGAATAGTGGAGAACGATGGTGCCAAAGTCACCTGGCGACGTCCAGGACGGGGGCACCTGGAAAACAGGAGACTGTGACATTACTGTTTAGGGTCAATTCTAAAGTGTTTTACAGAAGAATCTCCAACAGTGAGAACACCGCCCTGAGGACTCGCCCCTCTGTGCCGGAGCAGGTGAAGAGCTGACGTCCTTGAACCACTTAGCAGAGGCGAAAAATGGCTGTGGTGATGGGGAAGCCCTCTGCTTTTCCCAGCCACACTGGATGCTTCCAGGCCCTCTCAAGTACAGGAGTGGAGACGACTACCCTGTGCCCGATGCACCGGTAGTGCTGAAAATAAGACCACGGCGTCACAGGCAGCATTCCAGGAGTCAGACAGCCTCTAGCCTCGTCTTCCGTCTGTGGAGTTTGGACTGCCTCTACAACAACAGCGTGATCTGCCGTAATAGCTTGATGACCTCCTGAGAGCTTGTTCCTCCATGGTCACCTCGGAGTAAAAACACAGACAACGGGCAGTGAGAGAGTACTGTACAGCAACACAGGGAGCAGAGAGCACAAGGATCACAACAAAGCTAATAAAAAAGAAGACATATCCACTAAAGTACCAAGATCCCCATTAAAGAGTACAACAGGCTTTATTACCTGAATGTGGTCAATGATCACAGTGATGATGGTTGCAGTGTTTCACAACATTCAAACAGCATGAAATCCTTGGTCACTGTAATTATGATGTTTCACATTATGCAGTAGAGAACATGAAGATCAAGGAGAAGATTGATAAACTGAACTGTGAAGTCTGCAGACAAGAGAAATCTGCTCAGAGTAGAAACAGAACCTGATGCACGAGCAAAAGCAGTACTTGAACTAGTACATACTGACCTAACTGGTCCTATAGAGCCAGTAAAGGGGGGGGGGCTGAAGCATGGAGCACTGAGCATTAGAAATATGACAGCGTTCTGGGTGAATGATGAATAAGTGAGGAAGAATTGAGGACAGGCTGACGAATAAAGACTCTGAAATAAACAAAATACATGCACAATATTAAATAAAAGTTCAGAAAGGCTCCAGGTCTATATCATAGTGCTACTAAATGAGTTCATTCAAAGAGAGATGTGTATACGCTCAACAGGCAGGAGAAACAAAGCTAATAATTACCACTCAAAGCTTATATCAAGACACCAGCTTGAATTATCCACATTAATCAACAGAATTACACCATCCATTCTAACCTTAAACAGCTCAGTAGCGTGAAACATGAAGAAATAACAGAAACCAAGAATATTAAGTAATACATAGATAAATACTGAAGCTTCATGAATATTAAATGAGGTCACCAAATTAATTAGCTTTTGATTGATCCAGGGTTGGAGATCCACTCAGACTTTTTCCAGAGGATTACTCAGTAAATGTCTCAGAATTTCATGCAGTCTGTGAACTTCCTGAAAACTAAGGGTAAAACAGTTAAAAGCTTGTGTGTAAACTGAATAAATCATTGTGTGCTCTCAAACAGTCTGGAGGAACCTGAACATGTTGCATGATTATCTAGATGTAATTGGCTTTACATAGAAACCCAACTGACCACTGAGTCTACAACAAACACACTGAAATCAGGAGGGTAATACTGATATTCTGGGTTAATAATAATTTACCTAAATGACAGTTTTCCTACACTTAGGATGGCAGAATAGTGTTGTTGAGGTGGAAGAATTTGTCAATTCTAATAAGGTTGTTAAAGACAAAGTCTTGATACTGCAGGGTTTGTCTGAGATACTATGAGGGACACTGATGAATTAAAATTTTAATACAAGTAGAGAAATGATAGAATAAATGGTTAATAAATTAGAAAAGAAATGATGTAAAACTACTTACCTGCTAACTATTCAGTTGACTAATGTCAGGAACTCGCTGCGTCAGGAGGAGAATAGTAGAGAATGATCGTGCCAAAGGCGTCATGCTGCCGCAGTGCCAAGGTAAGCCGCCTGGCGAAGGAGACAGTGGTGTTACTCTTTGGGCTCGATACTTTTAAGTGGTTTTCAGTAGAATCTCCATCATTGAGAACACTGCCCTGAGGGGTTGTCCTTGAGGGATAAAGCAGGTGAAGGCAAAGTAGAAGAGCTGAGGACCTTGGTTGAGGAACTGGCTGTGGTGGTGGAAGACGCCCTCAGGCTCCAGTCTCAGTTTAGACAAAGCTTATGGTTAAGTGACTCAGGCAATGACAGTGTAGTATTTTATTCGCACAACAGGTGGCGCATTAGAGCTGTGACGCTGAGAAGCCTAGACCCATCTCCCAGAAGCTGAACACTCAAGGAGTCATCAAAAAGTTTACCATTGCTCTGCTCTGACCTGGATAAATTTGTATTTTCAATGGGGCCACTTGTGCTCCCCATCCATTGTCACCAAGCTGCACTATTATCAAGACTGTGTGGAGTTATTACATAGAGCCAGGGAAGCAGGAACACTGCGGTTTAATCTACTGGATACCTTTGGTTTGAGAAAAGCTAATACCAGCCCCAACAAACATCAATTTATAACAAATTCCATTTTAGACTAAATAAAGAAAAAAATATATATGTGCAAAAGCGTATGGCAGTGCTCCTTCAGTGCCTCACTGCATCGGGGCAGAGAAAAGTGGAGAATAAGATAGGTCCAGGACTCCTGGCCAAAAAAAAAAAATCCACAAAACTCTTTGGTCGCGATACTTAAGGGTTTTACCAACAATGAAAATACCGCCCACTGTGAGGTTGAAGAACTAAGTTGAGGTGAAAACCGGTTTTTCCAGGCCGCACCGCCGGCCCCAGGTACTCTCCGGTGCGGGAGTGGAGACAACAACCCTTGGTGCCCGCCAAACCGGTAGTGCTGGCTTTAAAAAGGCCAGCGTTGGAGGAGTCACGGGCAGCCTACAGCCTCGTTTTCCGTCGGTGGAGTTTGGACTGCCAGCAGCTGTCAAGCCTGACGACCTCCTTGCAGAGTGCCTGGAGATCTCGCTCCGACAGAAACACAAATGACGGTCAGTGAAACAGAGTACTGTACAGTAAAACAGAGAGCAGAGAGCACAAGAATCACAACAACTGCCTCAGATAAAGAAGACAAAGCTAATTTTAAAGACTATAAAGTAGGGATGATCGCTCAACAGATCGTATCGAATGACAAATTTAAAAGCAGAACCACATCGAAACAAAAAAAAAAAAAAATCTAAATCTAAAACATGTGTAGGATAGGATTCCGGCATTTGAAGGTCACTGCTTTTAGCCATTCAACATGATCACAGGTAGATCACTGAACTTTCATTCTAAATCCAGTGAAACTAATATTAAATCAATACAAACATCATTTTTGTTAAGATAGACAGATGCAGATCCATATGGGCTTATATTCTCTTCTGTACATAAGACACACTCCTGAACTGATTCTTTTTTTTTTTTTTAAGACAAAAAGCTTTTTCCTTTAGTGACTACTTGTGAGAACCAGACAATATTAATATCTGATCATCAGACTGCTGCAAAACAATTACATTATTTTGTGATTAAGATATGTCAGGTGTCATGTCTAAAATATCCACATCATACACATCGTCAGCACTGCAACAACAATGGCCTCCTTTTCCAAAAGGGACTTTTTAACTAGAGATGCACCCTTTATTGACCCAATATCATTCATTCTGAGACCAGAAATGTTTTAGAATTTCATCAACCAAAACTGGCAAGTCATTAGTCTCAGTCTCGTCATTCTCACTTGGCAGCTCAGATCTTGACCGTGTAACAGAAGTATCATCAATTATTTGTATTCTCAATGTATTTATACTGGGTCCAAAAATACTATTGCTTTTCCAATATTTAGCATCAAGACTATATCCTTCCCCCTGCCCCCCTTTCTTGCCCAGGGGAAATATGCAATTCACCTGCATCTCTAAACAACTGTCTCTGTCCTTCATCCAAGACTACATGGGCGGCTGCTGATCGCCATAGTACACATAAGATACTGATATTGTTTCAGCTGGTATCTTTTGTATCCACGATATGTTCATACATAGTCAACACCATCTGGAGACAAATAAAACAATGTAAAAATGGAGGATTTTACCATTCAACCTTTGACAGAGCTCCATGTGACCCATCAGGTTCTCTGCTCTGTCAGATCCCAAGAATATTCTACTGGGCCTATTTTAAGTGGAAATATCCCTACACTAGGACCAGCAGCAGAAAAACCTGAATCTGTACATTGTAGGTTTAGACTGAAAGCTCCCAATAAGTCACGTCCTAGTAAATTCACAGGGCAATGTGTGGAGACTGTAAACTGTAAACGTTTTACTGTTCTATTACCCAATTTCACCTTCACAGGACTGCACAAATGTTCTGTAAGTGCTAAGCCTGAAATATCCACTGTTAGAATTGTGTCCGTACTGACGGATATGGGTACTGACCCCTCCATAAGTACTGAAACTGCTGCACCAGAGTCAATCAAAACAGAACTAATTTCCCAGCAAATTCTTACATTTAGGCTGGGTTCCTCACTGCATTTCAAAATCCTCTTTACAGACTGTCTACATTTTCTCCCACCTTATCCTATTCAGCATAGTCTGGATCTGGTTCTGTAACTGAACTCAGGTTACTGCTGCTCTGACCTTCTTGATCTATTTTGCTGATCCAGAGTACGGCTTCTGCTGTGTTGCCACTTTCCTGATCTAAACACTCTACAAAACATTCTGATCTCCCACAATTAAAACAAGCACATTCTCTCCTACCTTCAATCTCACCTGCTCCAGAGTCCCCTGCCTCAGCCCGGCAGTACATTAACTGTGCTTGTAACAATGTCGCCTTATGTATTAATTTCATATGTATAGTCTAAACTTGGCTCCCTTGTCTTAGAACCTTCGAAATCTCCAATTTGAAAAACCCTGAAAAATAACATTGATTTCTAAAATCTTGCTTCTACCTCTTTGAAATTTCTAAAAAATACATTTGGATCCCTTTAATTCTCTAGGTTGAACAGTACTGAGAATTATATATCCTAAAATTAAATTAGCTAAATAAATTTGAAAGATTCTCTGGTTTAAACAACTGTGAGAATCTAAATATTCCAAGACAATATCTTAGAATCTTCCAATTTAAAACAAATCTGGACACCAAGAAATTCCCAGTTCAGACAACTGTGAGACCCAAATGATCTTAAGGCAAAGCTTTGGACATCTTCATCCTTTGAGTCCAGATTGCTGCAAAAACTCAATGATCTAAAACAAACTTGAAAATTAAAATATCAAAAGGGATCTGGGTTAAAGTAACCTGAAGGTCTAAGAATATGACGTCCCGTCTCCTCCAGTTTATTCTAAATTCGTAAGGCAAGCGGTCTAATTACTTACTTACAGTCACCTCGGGTACAGAGTCTCAGAGTCAGTAGAGTGCCTGAATTGACTCAGAATCACTCATTGGGATGTGGGCGGCCGCCTCTGTCTGTTTCTGATCCTGTCTCTGAAAACTCTGGACCCAGAGGAATATTGGGATCTCAGTGGAATCTCCAAAACTGTGGTAGTCGGATTTGCTTCTCCACGCTTAAAGAATCAACTCAATCAATTTGGATTTCCCCTGTAACCCAGCTGGGCAGTGAAACACCCCCCCCCCCCCCATGAACAGTGAGAACACGTGGTTGAAGCAGTGGGCAGCCATTGCAGCGGCGCCCACAAAAGAAGGTGAAGGCCTTGCTCGAGGAGTGGCAGTTTGACGAGCCCGGGTATCGAACCCACAACGCTGTCATCAATAACCTGAAGCTCTAACCGCACTGCCACCACTGTGGGGGCACAGCCACCACTGCTCCTACAGCTGCTTATAGTTACCAGATTGTCGCTATTATTGGGCTTCAAACATCAGGGCTGTTCCTGCATGTTACGTGTTGCTCTGTTCAAAACTACCCATACCAGAATCTTGGTCTAGCTGTTTACTAAACCAGACTGTGAAACAATCCTTGATAATCTGGCTGCAGTTTGAAGAGTCTTTTCACTAAATAAATGATCTATATACAGCCCGAAGATGAACAACAACATGTGTGATAGATGGCAAACAGAATCAACACAGGCACACGTTTTGGTTTTGTCCAAAAACGACTTTTGGAATTATGTTTGACTTCTTCTCAGGAGTCTTCAAACAGCCGATCCAGCCTTTCCCTACAACAGCAATATTCGGGGACTTCTCAAGAGCTTTATCTGGATAAATCTTGTTCTAAAAGTGCTGGCTAAGACTGCTTAGATTACGTAAAAGGGAAACAGAAAAACTCTCCTACCTAAAACTGGGTGCAGTGAACTTTCATAACTTCACTGACAATGACTGCTTTAGGGGCTAGAGATATTTAACAGACCAAATTCAACAGCAAAACTGATGGAAAGATGGAAGAATTGATATAAATTCTAATAAGAATTTTAGAGCAGATTACAAACCACAGTCTCAATACTGCAGAATTTGTCTGAAATACTATGAGCGACACTGATGTACAAAAAGCAGAAAAGTGACAAAATCATGTAAATCACTTACCTGACACCGGACCAGACACAGCCGCAAGCTCTCCCAGTTGTCTACAAAGTCAGCACAGACAGACCTGTCCTGCAGCCAGCAGTGGAGCGAGAAGAGGTGGGGAAACGACTCGCTCACTCTTCGGTAAGCAGGCAGGGGGCCGAAGACGATGATCCTGATGATCCTTTTCCGAACAGCATCCAGAAGCGTACGGCAGTGCTTCTTCAAGGCTACGTTGCATCACGCAGAGAATAGTGGAGAACGATGGTGCCAAAGCCACCTGGAAAACCAGGAGACTGTAGTGTTACTCTTTAGGGTCGATACTTAAGAGTTTTACAGAAGAATCTCCAACAGTGAGAACACTGCCCCGAGGAGCTGTCCTCTGTGCCGGAGCAGGTGAGGAGCGGAGGACCTTAAACCGCTTAGCAGAGATAAAAAAACGACCGTGGTGGTGGACTTCTCCTCTGCTTTTCCCAGCCAGGCTGACACTTCCGTGCCCTCTCCGGTGCAGGAGAGGAGACGACGACCTTCTAAGTCTGCCATGTCGGTAGTGCTGGAATTACAGCCTCGTCTTCAGTCTGTGGAGTTTGGACTGCTTCTACAACTGCAGCTGGAACTGCCGTACAAGCTTCACAACCTCCTGCAGAGCTCGTTCCTCCGTGGTCGCCTCTGAGAAAGAAAAAAAAAAACAAAAAAAAAAAACACAGGCGAGACAGAAACGCAGTAACACAGGGAGCACAGAGCACTAGCATTACAACAACTGGCTCAGATAAAGAAGACAAAGCTAATAAAAAGGAACCCAGTTCCCCATTAAAGAGTACAATACGCGTTATTACCTGAATGTGGTCAATGATCACAGTGGTGATGGTTGCAGTGTGTTAACATTCAAACAGCATGAAATCCTTGTTCACTGTAATTATGATGTTTCACATTATGCAGTAGAGAGCATGAAGATCAAGGGCAAGATTGATAAACTGAACTGTGAAGTCTGCAGACAAGAGAAATCTGCTCAGAGTAGAAACAGAACCTGATGCACGAGCAAAAGCAGTACTTGAACTAGTAAATACTGACCTAGCTGATCCAATAGGGCTGGGGGAGGGCGCAGATACGACAAAAGGTTGAGCAGTGAACACTCCCGTGTGTGGGTAAAGACGACAAAGAAACACTGATTGGTGACTGGTGATGTTCTAGATATTGTATTGAAGGAGACTGGGTTGACAATGAGGTTGAAGCATGGATCACTGGGCATTAGAAATATGACAGCGTTCTGGGTGAATGATGAATAAGTGAGGAAGAATTGAGGACAGGCTGATGAATAAAGACTCTGAAATAAACAGAATACATGCACAATATTAAATAAAGTTCTGAAAGGCTAGCTGTGATGCTGTTGCATATTTATTCACCTACTTATGAGTGTGTTGGCTACAGGATCTATAAATAAAGGCTCTATATAACCTGACATTGTGGTCAGACGTTTATCATAAATATAAAAGGGGCCCCCAATGTGAACCGATTTTAAGCTGCATAAGGAACCATCTTAATGGTGTCAGATAGAATCTAAGTAGAAATTTCCAGCGGATTATTGGGTGATCAGGATTCCTCAAAGATAAAATGATAAATTCTCATGCATGGTTCTCAAAACATAAAAAAAATTACTTAAGATCCTTGGACCACACACAGTCCAACCCGTCTACAAGAGGCTCAAAGTAAAAAAAATTGTAAATACTGGAAGCCAAGCAAGACTGGAGTAAAGCACTTTAAGCATTAGGTGTGGCTGTAATTTGGAGTTCAGGGAGTCTCAGAGAACAGAGGACTGATTTAAGTTGCAGATACCTAAAGAAAGAGGTGCTGGACACATTACATTGCTCTTTAATAGCCTGGAAAGATCTTAACCCATTTTCATTGCAGATATCACCTGGAGGTCGAGCTTCTTTGCTCTCGCATTGGGGGCAATTAAACAGCATTCCCCATCAGTAATTGATGATTATGAAAGAGAGGAGAGTGCTCATGCTATATAAGAGTTTGTTTGCCTAAACAAGAGCTCTAGTCAGCTGCAACCGAGCCAATGAATGGGGTCATGGGACTCCCCCTAAATTAGTTTTCTGACGATACAATTACGAACCATGCAGAGAACAGAGAAAGTCTCCATACTGCAGGGCTTGTCTGAGATACTATGAGGGACACTGATATATTACTTTAAATCAAGCAGAGAAATGACAGAATAAATGATTATAAAATCCAGTAAATCATGTAAATTAATTACCTGCCAACAATCCAGCTGCCTACCCTGGGGTTCTGGTGTCCAGAAAGTGTGTGGCAGAGCTCCTTCCAGGCCTCACTGCATCGGGTAGAGAAAGGTAGAGAATGATGGTACTGAAGCCACCTGGTGATGTCCAGCACTCCTGAAAAAAAAAAAAGACTGAGTCGTTACTCTTTGGTCCCGATACTCTTAAGGGTTTTACAGTAGAACCTCCAACAATGAAAATACAGCCCTGAGGAGTTGTCCTCGGTGAGGGAGCAGGTGAACTCGAAGAACTGAACCTTGCGCCAGTTGGTTGAGGTAAAAACCGTGGTGATTGAGGAGCCCTCGGCTTTTCCAGGCCATGCCAACGGCCCTAGGTCCTTTCCAGTGCGGGAGTGGAAACAACAACCCTCTGTGTCCGCCGTGCTGGTAGTGCTGGATTTACGATGGCCAGCGTTGGAGGAGTCACAGGCAGCCTCGACTTCCGTCGGTGGAGTTTGGACAGCCTCTACAACAGCTGGATCTGCCGTAATAGCGTGACGACCTCCTGAGAGCTTGTTCCTCCACGGTCATCTCGGAGTAAAAACACAGACAACGGTCAGTGAGAGACACAAGGATCACAACAAAGCTAATAGAATAGAAGACACATCCACAAAAGTACCAAGATCCCCATTAAAGAGTACAACAGGCTTTATTACCTGAATGTGGTCAATGATCACAGTGGTGATGGTTGCAGTGTGTTACAATATTCAAACAGCATGAAATCCTTGGTCACTGTAATTATGATTTCTGGTTTCACATTTTCGCAGTAGAGAGCATGAAAATCAAGGGTAAGATTGGGCTCGATACTTTTAAGTGGTTTTCAGTAGAATCTCCATCAATGCGAACACTGCCCTGAGGGGTTGTCCTTGATGGATGAAGCAGGTGAAGGCAAAGTAGCGGAGGACCTCAAACCGGCTGTGGTGGTGGAAGAGCCCTCAGTATTTTCGGGCCACGCTGAAGCCCCCAGCCTCCTGTTTCAGTGTGGACAAAGTTTATGGACACACAAGTGACTCAGATGCTGAACACTCAAGGAGTCATCAAAAAGTTTAACATTGCTCTGCTCCAACCTGGATAAATTAGTATTTTCAATGGGGCCGCTTGTGCTCCCCATCCATTGTCACAAAGCTGCACTATTATCAAGACTGTGTGGAGTAGGAGTTTAATCTACTGGATACCTTTGGTGTCATTTCTGGATATAGAATTAATCTAGAGAAAAGCTAATACCAGCCCCAACAAACATCAATTTATAAATTCCATTTTAGAGTAAATAAATAATAAATATATATATATATATGTGCAGAAGTGTGTGGCAGTACTGCTTCAGTGCCTTGCTGGATCAGGCAGAGAAAAGGGGAGAATAACGTTACCGAATCGACCTAGCAACGTCCAGGACTCCTAGCCCAAAAAAAACAACAAAACACGAAACTCTTTGGCCCCGATACTTTTAAGGGTTTTACCAACAATAAAAACATTGCCCACTGTGAGGATTGAAGAACTGAACCTCGCACCAGTTAGTTGAGGTGAAAAGCTTCTGTGGTGGTGGTGGAGCACTCGGTTTTTCCAGGCCATGCAGACGGCCCCAGAGCCTCTCCGGTGCGGGAGTGGAGACAACAACCCTCCATGTCCGCCACGCCGGTAGTGCTGAATTTAAGATGCCCAGCGTTGGAGGAGTCATGGGCAGCCTACAGCCTTGTCTTCCGTCGGTGGAGTTTGGACTGCCAGCAGCTGTTAAACCTGATGACCTCCTTGCAGAGCGCCTGGAGATCTCGCTCCGACAGAAACACAAATGACGGTCAGTGAAACAGAATACTGTACAGTAACACAGGGAGCAGAGAGCACAAGAATCACAACAACTGGCTCAGATAAAGAAGACAAAGCTAATATTAAAGACTATAAAGTAGAGATGATCGCTCAACGGATCGTATCGAATGACATCAAGATTTAAAAGCAGAACCACATCGAAACAAAAAAAAACAAAAAATCTAAATATAAAAAATGTGTAGGATAGGATTACTGTGTTTAAAGGTCACTGCTTTTAGCCATTCAACATGATCACAGGTAGATCACTGAACTTTCATTCTAAATCCAGTGAAACTAATATTAAATCAATACAAACATCATTTTTGTTAAGACAGACAGATGCAGATCCATATGGGCTTATATTCTCTCCTGTACATAAGACACTCCTGAACTGATTCTTTTTTTTTTTTTTTTTTAAAGACAAAAAGCTTTTTCCTTTAGTGAGTACTTGTGAGAACCAGACAATATTAATATCTGATCATCAGACTGCTGCAAAACAATTACATCATTTAGTGATTAAGATACGTCAGGTGTCATGTCTAAAATATCCACATCATACACATCGTCAGCACTGCAACAACAATGGCCTCCTTTTCCAAAAGGGACTTTTTAACTAGAGATGCACCCTTTATTGACCCAATATCATTCATTCTGAGACCAGAAATGTTTTAGAATTTCATCAACCAAAACTGGCAAGTCATTAGTCTCAGTCTCGTCATTCTCACTTGGCAGCTCAGATCTTGACCGTGTAAAAGAAGTATCATCAATTATTTGTATCCTCAATGTATTTATACTGGGTCCAAAAATACTATTGCTTTTCCAATATTTAGCATCAAGACTATATCCTTCCCCCTGCCCCCCTTTCTTGCCCAGGGGAAATATGCAATTCACCTGCATCTCTAAACAACTGCCTCTGTCCTTCACACAAGACTACATGGGCGGCTGCTGATCACCATAGTACACATAAGACACTGGTATTGTTTCAGCTGGTATCTTTTATACCCACGATATGTTCATACATTGTCAACACCATCTGGAGACAAATAAAACAACGTAAAAATGGAGGATTTTACCATTCAACCTTTGACAGAGCTCCATGTGACCCATCAGGTTCTCTGCTCTGTCAGATCCCAAGAATATTCTACTGAGCCTATTTTAAGTGGAAATATCCCTACACTAGGACTAGCAGCAGAAAAACCTGAATCTGTACATTGTAGGTTTAGACTGAAAGCTCCCAATAAGTCATGTCCTAGTAAATTCACGGGGCAATGTGTGGAGACTGTAAACCAGTGTTTTACTGTTCTATTACCCAATTTCACCTTCACAGGACTGCACAAATGTTCTCTAAGTGGTAAGCCTGAAACATCCACTGTTAGAATTGTGTCCGTACTGACGGATATGGGTACTGACCCCTCCATAAGTACTGAAACTGCTGCACCAGAGTCAACCAAAACAGAATTCATTTCCCAGCAAATCCTTACATTTAGACTGGGTTCCTCACTGCATTTCAAAATCCTCTTTACATACTGTCTACATTTTCTCCCACCTTATCCTATTCAGCATAGTCTGGATCTGGTTCTGTAACTGAACTCAGGTTATTGCTGCTCTGACCTTCTTGATCCATTTGGCTGATCCAGAGTACAGCTTCTGCTGTGTTGCCACTTTCCTGATCTAAACGCTCTACAAAACAGTCTGATCTCCCACAATTAAAACAAGCACATTCTCTCCTACCTTCAATCTCACCTGCTCCAGAGTCCCCTGCCTCAGTCCTGCAGTACATTAACTGTGCTTGTAACAATGTCGCCTTATGTATTAATTTCATGTGTACAGTCCGAACTCGGCTCCCGTGTCTTAGAACCTTCGAAATCTCCAATTTGAAAAACCCTGAAAAATAACATTGATTTCCAGAATCTTGCTTCTACCTCTTTGAATTTTCTAAAAAATACATTTGGATCCCTTTACAAAATTATCTAGGCTGAACAGTACTGAGAATTAAATATCCTAAAATTAAATTAGCTAAATAAATTTAAAAAGATTCTCTGGTTTAAACAACCGTGAGAATCTAAATATTCCAAGACAATGGAGTGGAGAATGATGGTGCCAAAGCCACCTGGAAAACCAGGAGACTGTGGTGTTACTCTTTAGGGTCAATACTTAAGAGTTTTACAGAAGAATCTCCAACAGTGAGAACACTGCCCCGAGGAGCTGTCCTCTGTGCCGGAGCAGGTGAGGAGCGGAGGACCTTAAACCACTTAGCAGAGATAAAAAAAAAAAAAAAAAAAAAAAAAAAAAAAACGACCGTGGTGATGGACTCCTCCTCTGCTTTTCCCAGCCACGCTGACACTTCCGTGCCCTCTCCGATTCTAATATCTTAGAATCTTCTAATTTAAAACAAATCTGGACACCAAGAAATTCCCAGTTCAGACAACTGTGAGACTCAAATGACCTAAAGGCAATGCTTTGGACATCTTCATCCTTTGAGTCCAGATTGCTGCAAAAACTCAATGATCTAAAACAAACTTGAAAATTAAAATATCAAAAGTGATCCGGGTTAAAGTAACCTGAAGGTCTAAGAATATGGCGTCCCGTCTCCTCCAGTTTATTCTAAATTCGTAAGGCAAGCGGTCTAATTACTTACTTACAGTCACCTCGGGTACAGAGTCTCGGAGTCAGTAGAGCGCCTGAATTGACTCAGAATCACTCATTGGGATGTGGGCGGCCGCCTCTGTCTGTTTCTGATCCTGTCTCTGAAAACTCTGGACCCAGAGGAATATTGGGATCTCAGTGGAACCTCCAAAACTGTAGTAGTCGGATTTGCTTCTCCACGCTTAAAGAATCAACTTGATCAATTTGTCTTCCCCCTGTAACCCAGCTGGTCAGTGAAACACCCCCCCACCCCACATGAACAGTGAGCACACGTGGTTAAAGCAGTGGGCAGCCATTGCAGCGGCGCCCACAAAAGAAGGTGAAGGCCTTGCTCGAGGAGTGGCAGTTTGACGAGCCCGGGTATCGAACCCACAACGCGGTCATCAATAACCTGAAGCTCTAACCACTGAGCCACCACTGCCCCCACAGTCCCCACTGCCCCTACAGCTGCTTATAGTTACCAGATTGTCGCTATTATTGGGCTTCGAACATCAGAGCTGTTCCTGCATGTTACGTGTTGCTCTGTTCAAAACTACCCATACCAGAATCTTGGTCTAGCTGTTTACTAAACCAGACTGTGAAACAGTCCCTGAAAATCTGGCTGCAGTTTGAAGAGTCTTTTCACTAAATGAATTATCTATACACAGCTCGATGATGAACAACAACCTTCAGTCCCTCTACCATTAATGAGGCCTTTTCATCTTGGAGAGAAAAAACAGTTTGTGCCCACAAACTTTTTCGTCATTATTAGATACGGTTCTGAATGTCAACCCATAGATAAAACATGTAATTGGCACCATATCCGTTATTGAACTCATTTCATATGAAACCCTTACAAGTATTAAAGCAGCAGTACGTGGAGGATCCATCTGTCAATCAATATATTTACTGAATGGTGGTAGAATATTGTAGATAACACTCCTCATCTACATGTTTAACACATTATAATTCAGTTTAAAATAGTGCATTCCTTACACTGGACTAAGGCATAGCTGGATAAATCTGTTTAAAACATGAATCTAATGTGTGATAGATGTCAAACAGAACCAACACAGGCACACATTTTGGTTTTGTCCAAAAATGACTTTTGGAATTATGTTTGACTTCTTCTCAGGAGTCTTCAAACAGCCGATCCAGCCTTTCCCTACAACAGCAATATTCGGGGACTTCTCAAGAGCTTTATCTGGATAAATCTTGTTCTAAAAGTGCTGGCTAAGACTGCTTAGATTACTTAAAAGGAAACAGAAAAACTCTCCTACCTAAAACTGGGTGCAGTGAACTTTCATAACTTCACTGACAATGACTGCTTTAGGGGCTAGAGATTGTATATTTAACAGCCCAAATTCAACAGCAGAACTGCTTGGAAAGATGGAAAAATTGATATAAATTCTAATAAGAATTTTAGAGCAGATTACAAACCGCAGTCTCAATACTGCAGGATTTGTCTGAAATACTACAAGTGACACTGATGTAAAAAAAAGCATCAGTGACAGAATCATGTAAATCACTTACCTGACACCGGACCAGACACAGCCGCAAGCTCTCCCAGTTGTCTACAAAGTCAGCACAGACAGACCTGTCCCGCAGCCAGTAGTGGAGCGAGAAGAGGTGGTGAAACGACTCGCTCACTCTTCGGTAAGCAGGCAGGGGGCCGAAAACGATGATCCTGATGATCCTTTTCCGAACAGCGTCCAGAAGCGTACGGCAGTGCTTCTTCAAGGCTACGTTGCATCACGCAGAGAATAGTGGAGAATGATGGTGCCAAAGCCACCTGGAAAACCAGGAGACTGTGGTGTTACTCTTTAGGGTCAATACTTAAGAGTTTTACAGAAGAATCTCCAACAGTGAGAACACTGCCCCGAGGAGCTGTCCTCTGTGCCGGAGCAGGTGAGGAGCGGAGGACCTTAAACCACTTAGCAGAGATAAAAAAAAAAAAAAAAAAAAAAAAAAAAAAAAAAACGACCGTGGTGATGGACTCCTCCTCTGCTTTTCCCAGCCACGCTGACACTTCCGTGCCCTCTCCGGTGCGGGAGAGGAGACAACGACCTTCTAAGTATGCCACGTCGGTAGTGCTGGAATTACAGCCTCGTCTTCAGTCTGTGGAGTTTGGACTGCTTCTACAACTGCAGCTGGATCTGCCGTACAAGCTTCACAACCTCCTGAAGAGCTTGTTCCTCCGTGGTCGCCTCTGAGAAAAAAAAAAAAAAAAAAAAAAAAAACACAGGCGAGACAGAAACGCAGTAACACAGGGAGCAGAGAGCACTAGCATTACAACAACTGGCTCAGATAAAGAAGACAAAGCTAATAAAAAGGTACCCAGTTCACCATTAAAGAGTACAATACGCGTTATTACCTGAATGTGATCAATGATCACAGTGGTGATGGTTGCAGTGTGTTACAATATTCAAACAGCATGAAATCCTTGTTCACTGTAATTATGATGTTTCACATTATGCAGTAGAGAGCATGAAGATCAAGGGTAAGATTGATAAACTGAACTGTGAAGTATGCAGACAAGAGAAATCTGCTCAGAGTAGAAACAGAACCTGATGCACGAGCAAAAGCAGTACTCGACCTAGTAAATACTGACCTAGCTGATCCAATAGGGCTGGGGGAGGGCGCAGATACGACAAAAGGTTTAGCAGTGAAAACTCCTGTGTGTGGGCAAAGACGCCAAAGAAACACTGATTGGTGAATGGTGATGTTCTAGATATTGTATTGAAGGAGACTGGGTTGACAATGAGGTTGAAGCATGGAGCACTGGGCGTTAGAAATATGACAGCGTTCTGGGTGAATGATGAATAAGTGAGGAAGAATTGAGAAAAGGCTGACGAATAAAGACTCTGAAATAAACAGAATACATGCACAATATTAAATAAAGTTCTGAAAGGCTAGCTGTGATGCTGTTGCATATTTATTCACCTACTTATGAGTGTGTTGGCTACAGGATCTATAAATAAAGGCTCTATATAACCTGACATTGTGGTCAGACGTTTATCATAAATATAAAAGGGGCCCCCAATGTGAACCAATTTTAAGCTGCATAAGGAACCATCTTAATGATGTCAGATAGAATCTATGTAGAAATTTCTAGCGGATTATTGGGTGATCAGGATTCCTCAAAGATAAAATGATCATTTCTCATGCATGGTTCTCAAAACAAAAAAAATTACTTAAGATCCTTGGACCACACACAGTCCAACCCGTCTACAAGAGGCTCAAAGTAAAAAAATTGTAAATACTGGAAGCCGAGCAAGACTGGAGTAAAGCACTTTAAGCATTAGGTGGGGCTGTAATTGGAGCTCAGTGAGTCTCAGAGAACAGAGGACAGATTTAAGTTGCAGATACCCAAAGAAAGAGGTATTGGAAACATTACATTGCTCTTTGAGAGCCTGGAAAGATCTTAACCCATTTTCATTGCAGATATCACCTGGAGGTCGAGCTCCTTTGCTCTCCCATTGGGAGCAATGAAACCGCATTCCCCATCAGTAAATGATGATTATGAAGGAGTGGAGAGTGCTCATGCTATATAAGAGTTTGTTTGCCTAAACAAGAGCTCTAGCCAGCTGCAACCGAGCCATTGAATGGGTTCATGTGACTCCCCCTGTAGTAGTTTTCTGATGATACAATTACGAACCATGTGGAGAACAGAGACAGTCTCCATACTGCAGGGCTTGTCTGAGATACTATGAGGGACACTGATATTACTTTTTAAATCAAGCAGAGAAATGACAGAATAAATGATTATAAAATCCAGTAGATCATGTAAATTATTACCTGCCAACAATCCAGCTGCCTACCCTGGGGTCCTGTCTTTTTCAGAGTGGTGTCCAGAAAGCGTGTGGCAGAGCTCCTTCCAGGCCATCGGGCAGAGAAAAGTAGAGAATGATGGTACTGAAACCACCTGGTGATGTCCAACACTCCTGAAAAAAAAAAAAAAAAAAAAAGACTGAGTCGTTACTCTTTGGTCCCGATACTCTTAAGGGTTTTACAGTAGAACCTCCAACAATGAAAATACAGCCCTGAGGAGTTGTCCTCGGTGAGGGACCAGGTGAACTCGAAGAACTGAACCTTGCGCCAGTTGGTTGAGGTAAAAACCGTGGTGATTGAGGAGCCCTCGGCTTTTCCAGGCCATGCCAACGGCCCCAGGTCCTTTCCAGTGCGGGAGTGGAGACAACAACCCTCTGTGTCCGCCGTGCCGGTAGTGCTGGGTTTAAGATGGCCAGCGTTGAAGGAGTCACGGGCAGCCTCGACTTCCGTCGGTGGAGTTTGTACAGCCTCAAACAACAGCAGCAGTCAAGCTTCATGACCTCCTTGCAGAGCACCAGGAGATGTCGCTCCTCAGCAGTCGCCAAGTTTCTCGAGTATAAACACAGACAGAAACGCAAACGACGGTCAGTGAGACAGTACTGTACAGTAACACAGGGAGCAGAGAGCACAAGGATCACATCAACTGACTACGATGAAGACAAAGCTTATATTAAAGATTATAAAGTAGGGACTCAACGGTTCGTGTCGAATCAGTTTTAAAAGCAGAGTCGCGTCGAAATAAAAAAAAATATAGAAAAAGTGTAGGATAGGATTACTGCTTTTATATGTCAATGCTTTTAGCCATTCAACATTGCAACAGGTAGACATGGGACATTGAGCATAGTAAGGCCCATCAGCTGTTTGACCCAATATCATTCATTCGGAGACCAGAAATGTTTTGGAAATTCGTCAACAAAAGTCATTAGTCTCAGTCTCGTCATTCTCACTTGGCAGCTCAGATCTTTACCATGTAACAGAAGAATCATCAATTATTTGTATCCTCAATATATTTATACTGGTTATACTGATTTCCCACAATTAAAACAAGCACATTCTCTCCTACCTTCAGTCTCACCTGCTCCAGAGTCTCCTGCCTCAGTCCTGCAGTACATTAACTGAGCTTGTAACAATGTCTCCTGTATTAATTTCACGTTTATAGTCTGAACTCTTTGGGTATTATAAACTCTGCTCTGTTGTTTTAGAACCATGGAAATAATATAAAATTATTATCATATCATCATTTCCAAAACCTTGCTACAGAATCTTTGAATTTTCTAAAAAATAAATTTGGATCCCTTTACAAAATTATCCTAAAAACATTCTGAATATTTAGATTCTCAGGGTTGTTTAAACCAGAGAATTTTTCAGTCCGGGTCGCTGCAAAAACTCAATGATCTAAAACTAATTTGAAAATTAAAATATCAGAGGGATCCGGGTTAAAGTAACCTGAAGGTCTAAGAATATGGTGTCTCGTAATCAGTAAGACAAGCGGCCTAATTAATTAGCTCACAGTCACCTCGGGTACAGAGTCTCGGAGTCAGTAGAGCGCCTGAATTGACTCAGAATCACTCATTGGGATGTGGGCGGCCGCCTCTGTCTGTTTCTGATCCTGTCTCTGAAAACTCTGGACCCAGAGGAATATTGGGATCTCTGTGGAACCTCCAAAACTGTGGTAGTGGGATTTGCTTCTCCACGCTTAAAGAATCAACTCGAGCAGTCTTAGGAATGTAGAGAAACACTTTAATCCTGCAGTAAACAACCTGTGATGAGGGTGGTGTAAAGTTGATAGACTCCATTGTGTCAAAATAACAAAAGCCACCATCAGTCTGTTTCTGAAAACAACGTATATATAGAATATTAAAACGCCTGAAAAGATTCTCCCACAATATTGCAGCGTCGACGTACAAGACAAGAAAACCAGATTCACCATTTGATATTTTTTGTTACACATATGGAATTTGTCTTCCCCCTGTAACCCAGCTGTGCAGAGAACACACACGCACGCCTGGAGCAGTAGGCAGCCATTGCTGTGGGCCCCAACAAAAGACGGTGAAGGCCTTGCTCAATGGCAGTTTGCCGAGCCCAGGTATCTAACCCACAAACAAAAAAAAAAAAAAAAATTCTCTACAATGTGATGTCCTGGATTTCTCATTTTGTCTCTCATTAGTTGAAGTGTACCTATGATGAAAATTACAGACCTCTCTAATCTTTCTAAGTAGGAGTACTTGCAATCAGTGGCTGACTTAATACTTGTTTGCTGTATATTTATATTTAACAGCCCAAACTCAATGTGAAACTGCTTGTACTCTGAAAGATAGTAAAATTGATATAAATTCTAATAAGATTTTTAAAGTAGATTTCCCGACGTTACAATTACAAACCATAACAGTCTCAATACTGCAGGATTTGACTGAAATACTATGAGTGACACTGATGTATTACTTTTTAATACAAGCAGAAAAGTGACAGAATAAATGGGTGGAATCAAGTTAATCCTGTAAATCACTTACCTGCAAACTATGCAGTTCACTAACCAGACAGTGTGACTGGGAAGGGCCGGTCAGTCCTGGCCTGGTACCTTCTTGATGTTCCCGGAAGGACCCCTGGCGGCTCAGGTGATTCTCATCTCTGGGTTAGAGGACTGGACGCCACGCTGCATCAGGAGGAGAAATGTGGAGAACGATGGTGCCAAAGTCACCTGGTGACGTACAAGACACGGGCATTACTGTTTAGGGTCAATTCTTTTAAGTGATTTACAGAAGAATCTCCAACAGTGAGAACACCGCCCTGAGGAGTCGCCCTCTGTGCCGGAGCAGGTGAAGAGCCGAGGTCCTTGAACCAGTTAGCATAGGCGAAAAATGGCTGTGGTGATTGAGGAGCCCTCAGCTTTTGCCAGCCAAGCTTGACGCTTCCAGGCCCTCTCAGGTACAGGAGTGAAGATGACGACCCTGCACCGGTAGTGCTAAAAATAAGACCACGGCGTCACAGGCAGCATTCCAGGAGTCACTGGCAGCCTCTAGCCTCGTCTTCCGTCTGTGGAGTTTGGACTGCCTCTACAACAACAGCGTGATCTGCCGTAATAGCTTGATGACCTCCTGAGAGCTTGTTCCTCCACGGTCATGTCGGAGTAAAAACACAGACAACGGTCAGGGAGACAGTACTGTACAGCAACACAGGGAGCAGAGAGCACAACAAGAAGACAAAGCTCATAAAAATCAACATATCCACAAAAGTGGCACCAAGTTCACCATTAAAGAGGACAATAGGCTTAATTACCTGAATGTGGTCAATGATCACAGTGGTGATGGTTGCAGTGTTTCACAACATTCAAACAGCATGAAATCCTTGTTCACTGTGATTATGAAGTTTTACATTATGCAGTAGAGAGCATGAAGATCAAGGAGAAGATTGATGAACTGAACTGTAAAGTCTGCAGACAAGAGAAATCTGCTCAGAGTAGAAACAGAACCTGATGCACGAGCAAAAGCAGTACTAGTACATACTGACCTAGCTGGTCCTATAGATCCAGTGTCCAGAAGAGGGTTGTAGATACACTCTGGCGTTTACTGAGGATTACTCGGGTGTAGTCTGTGTACTTCCTAAAAACTAAGGATGAAACCATAAAAAGCTACTGAGAGATAGTACACGCTATTCAAAGAGATAGGAAAGCACCTCAGTACTCAGCTGATTCAAATACTGGAGATCAGACACTGACCAACACTGACTACTGCTACAGGGTCTGTAATGAACCACAGAGCTTTAAAGAGATTCAACAAAAATCAACATTCTGGGTTGAGGCTATGAAAGAGGAGAAGACTTCGCTCATTGAAAATGACACATTTACTCTGACCCCTCTCCCAGAAGCTGAACATGCAGTGAGGGGAAGGTGGGCCTAAGATTAAAAACTGTAGATGGACCAGAAACGTTATCTAGATGAAAATAGCTTTACACAATGAAATCAGGAGGATAATACTGATAATCTGGGTTGATGATCATTTACCAGTTTTCCTACCCTTAGGATGGCGGCAGCAGCAACAAAATCCCAGAATATCATTAAGAGTAGCAGTATTGAATGATGGTGTTGTAGCAAAAGAATTTGATTAAATTCTACTAAGATTTTTAAAGCTGATTTTCTGAAGCTCCAATTACAAACCATGCGGAGGATGGAGACAGTCTCCATACTGCAGGGTTTGTCTGAGATACTACGACGGACACTGATATTACTTTTTAAAACAAGAAGAGAAATGACAGAATGTGATTTTTTAAATTATTAAATCCAGGAAATCATGTAAATGACTTACCTACCAACTATGCGACAAATCTGTCCCACAGCCAGCAGTGGAGCCCAAAGAGCTGGGTAAACTGTTTGCTCACTCATCGGTAGGTGGGCAGGGGGCTGAAGAGTATGTCCAGAAGCGTGCAGCAGTGTTTTTTCAGGACCTTGCTGCATTGGGTGAACAATAGTAGAGGTTAAAGGTACAGAAGGAGTCACACTGCCAATTCAATTCAAAGTTTATTTATATAGAGCCTTTCACAACAAATGTCACAAATCGCTTTACAGAGATCCTTGTCCACGTCTCTTATGGATTTGTCTGAAATACAATGAGTGACACTGATGTATTACTTTTTAATACAAGCAGAAAAGTGACAGAATAAATGAGTGGAATCAAGTAAATCATGTAAATCACTTACCTGTAAACTATGCAGTTCACTAACCTGACAGTGTGACAGGGAAGGGTCAGTCAGGCCTGGCACCTCCTTGATGTTCCTGGAAAGAACGATGGACCCCGGGCGGCTCAGGTGAAGCTCATCTCTGCGTTCAGGCTGCATCAGGAGGAGAATAGTGGAGAACGATGGTGCCAAAGTCACCTGGCGACGTCCAGGACAGGGGCACATGGAAAACAGGAGACTGTGACATTACTGTTTAGGGTCAATTCTAAAGTGTTTTACAGAAAATAGATGACAGCGTTCTGGGTGAATGATGAATAAGTGAGGAAGAATTGAGGACAGGCTGATGAATAAAGACTCTGAAATAAACAGAATACATGCACAATATTAAATAAAAGTTCAGAAAGGCTCCAGGTCTAGATCATAGTGCTACTAAATGAGTTCATTCAAAGAGAGATGTGTATACGCTCAACAGGCAGGAGAAACAAAGCTAATAATTACCACTCAAAGCTTATATCAAGACACCAGCTTGAATTATCCACATTAATCAACAGAATTACACCATCCATTCTAACCTTAAACAGCTCAGTAGCATGAAACATGAAGAAATAACAGAAATCAAGAATATTAAGTAATACATAGATAAATACTGAAGCTTCATGAATATTAAATGAGGTCACCAAATTAATTAGCTTTTGATTGATCCAGGGTTGGAGATCCACTCAGACTTTTTCAGAGGATTACTCAGTAAATGTCTCAGAATTTCATGCAGTCTGTGAACTTCCTGAAAACTAAGGGTAAAACAGTTAAAAGCTTGTGTGTAAACTGAATAAATCATTGTGTGCTCTCAAACAGTCTGGAGGAACCTGAACATGTTGCATGATTATCTAGATGTAATTGGCTTTACACAGAAACCCAGCTGACCACTGAGTCTACAACAAACACACTGAAACCAGGAGGATAATACTGATATTCTGGGTTAATAATAATTTACCTAAATGACAGTTTTCCTACACTTAGGATGGCAGAATAGTGTTGTTGAGGTGGAAGAATTTGTGTCAATTCTAATAAGGTTGTTAAAGACAAAGTCTTGATACTGCAGGGTTTGTCTGAGATACTATGAGGGACACTGATGAATTAAAATTTTAATACAAGTAGAGAAATTATAGAATAAATGGTTAATAAATTAGAAAAGAAATGATGTAAAACTACTTACCTGCTAACTATTCAGTTGACTAATGTCAGGAACTCGCTGCATCAGGAGGAGAATAGTAGAGAATGATCGTGCCAAAGGAGTCATGCTGCCGCAGTGCCAAGGTAAGCCGCCTGGCGAAGGAGACAGTGGTGTTACTCTTTGGGCTCGATACTTTTAAGTGGTTTTCAGTAGAATCTCCATCATTGAGAACACTGCCCTGAGGGGTTGTCCTTGAGGGATAAAGCAGGTGAAGGCAAAGTAGAAGAGCTGAGGACCTTGGTTGAGGAACTGGCTGTGGTGGTGGAAGACGCCCTCAGGCTCCAGTTTCAGTTTAGACAAAGCTTATGGTTAAGTGACTCAGGCAATGACAGTGTAGTATTTTATTCGCACAACAGGTGGCGCATTAGAGCTGTGACGCTGAGAAGCCTAGACCCATCTCCCAGAAGCTGAACACTCAAGGAGTCATCAAAAAGTTTACCATTGCTCTGCTCTGACCTGGATAAATTTGTATTTTCAATGGGGCCACTTGTGCTCCCCATCCATTGTCACAAAGCTGCACTATTATCAAGACTGTGTGGAGTTATTACATAGAGCCAGGGAAGCAGGAACACTGCGGTTTAATCTACTGGATACCTTTGGTTTGAGAAAAGCTAATACCAGCCCCAACAAACAACTCTTTGGTCGCGATACTTAAGGGTTTTACCAACAATGAAAATACCGCCCACTGTGAGGTCGAAGAACTGAACCTCCCACCAGTAAGTTGGGGTGAAAACCGGCTTTTCCAGGCCGCACCGCAGGCCCCAGGTACTCTCCGGTGCGGGAGTGGAGACAACAACCCTCGGTGCCCGCCAAACCGGTAGTGCTGGCTTTAAAAAGGCCAGCGTTGGAGGAGTCACGGGCAGCCTACAGCCTCGTCTTCCGTCGGTGGAGTTTGGACTGCCAGCAGCTGTCAAGCCTGACGACCTCCTTGCAGAGTGCCTGGAGATCTCGCTCCGACAGAAACACAAATGACGGTCAGTGAAACAGAGTACTGTACAGTAAAACAGAGAACAGAGAGCACAAGAATCACAACAACTGGCTCATAAAGAAGACAAAGCTAATTTTAAAGACTATAAAGTAGGGATGATCGCTCAACAGATCGTATCGAATGACAGATTTAAAAGCAGAACCACATCGAAACAAAAAAAAAATCTAAATCTAAAACATGTGTAGGATAGGATTCCGGCATTTGAAGGTCACTGCTTTTGGCCATTCAACACGATCACAGGTAGATCACTGAACTTTCATTCTAAATTCAGTGAAACTAATATTAAATCAATACAAACATCATTTATGTTAAGACAGACAGATGCAGATCTATATGGGCTTATATTCTCTTCTGTACATAAGACACACTCCTGAACTGATTCTTTTTTTTTTTTTAAAGACAAAAAGCTTTTTCCTTTAGTGACTACTTGTGAGAACCAGACAATATTAATATCTGATCATCAGACTGCTGCAAAACAATTACATCATTTAGTGATTAAGATATGTCAGGTGTCATGTCTAAAATATCCACATCATACACATCGTCAGCACTGCAACAGCAATGGCCTCCTTTTCCAAAAGGGACTTTTTAACTAGAGATGCACCCTTTATTGACCCAATATCATTCATTCTGAGACCAGAAATGTTTTAGAATTTCATCAACCAAAACTGTCAAGTCATTAGTCTCAGTCTCGTCATTCTCACTTGGCAGCTCAGATCTTGACCGTGTAACAGAAGTATCATCAATTATTTGTATCCTCAATGTATTTATACTGGGTCCAAAAATACTACTGCTTTTCCAATATTTAGCATCAAGATTATATCCTTCCCGCTGCCCCCCTTTCTTGCCCAGGGGAAATATGCAATTCACCTGCATCTCTAAACAACTGTCTCTGTCCTTCATCCAAGACTACATGGGCGGCTGCTGATCGCCATAGTACACATAAGATACTGATATTGTTTCAGCTGGTATCTTTTGTATCCACGATATGTTCATACATAGTCAACACCATCTGGAGACAAATAAAACAATGTAAAAATGGAGGATTTTACCATTCAACCTTTGACAGAGCTCCATGTGATGAATCAGGTTCTCTGCTCTGTCAGATCCCAAGAATATTCTACTGGGCCTATTTTAAGTGGAAATATCCCTACACTAGGACCAGCAGCAGAAAAACCTGAATCTGTACATTGTAGGTTTAGACTGAAAGCTCCCAATAAGTCACATCCTAGTAAATTCACGGGGCAATGTGTGGAGACTGTAAACCAGTGTTTTACTGTTCTATTACCCAATTTCACCTTCATAGGACTGCACAAATGTTCTGTGAGTGTTAAGCCTGAAATATCCACTGTTAGAATTGTGTCCGTACTGACGGATATGGGTACTGACCCCTCCATAAGTACTGAAACTGCTGCACCAGAGTCAACCAAACCGGAATTCATTTCCCAGCAAATCCTTACATTTAGACTGGGTTCCTCGCTGGGTTTCAAAATCCTCTTTACAGACTGTCTACATTTTCTCCCACCTTATTCTATTCAGCATAGTCTGGTTCTGGTTCTGTAACTGAACTCAGGTTATTGCTGCTCTGACCTTCTTGATCTATTTTGCTGATCCAGAGTACGGCTTCTGCTGTGTTGCCACTTTCCTGATCTAAACGCTCTACAAAACAGTCTGATCTCCCACAATTAAAACAAGCACATTCCCTCCTACCTTCAATCTCACCTGCTCCAGAGTCCCCTGCCTCAGTCCGGCAGTACATTAACTGTGCTTGTTACAATGTCACCTTATGTATTAATTTCATGTGTATAGTCTAAACTTGGCTCCCTTGTCTTAGAACCTTCGAAATCTCCAATTTGAAAAACCCTGAAAAATAACATTGATTTCCAAAATCTTGCTTCTGCCTCTTTGAATTTTCTAAAAAACACATTTGGATCCCTTTAATTCTCTAGGTTGAACAGTACTGAGAATTATATATCCTAAAATTAAATTAGCTAAATAAATTTGAAAGATTCTCTGGTTTAAACAACTGTGAGAATCTAAATATTCCAAGACAATATCTTAGAATCTTCCAATTTAAAACAAATCTGGACTCCAAGAAAATCCCAGTTCAGACAACTTTGAGACTCAAATGATCTTAAGGCAATGCTTTGGACATCTTCATCCTTTGAGTCCAGATTGCTGCAAAAACTCAATGATCTAAAACAAACTTGAAAATTAAAATATCAAAAGTGATCTGGGTTAAAGTAACCTGAAGGTCTAAGAATATGACGTCCCGTCTCCTGCTGTTTATTCTAAATTCGTAAGGCAAGCGGTCTAATTACTTACTTAGTCACCTCGGGTACAGAGTCTCAGAGTCAGTAGAGCGCCTGAATTGACTCAGAATCACTCATTGGGATGTGGGCGGCCGCCTCTGTCTGTTTCTGATCCTGTCTCTGAAAACTCTGGACCCAGAGGAATATTGGGATCTCAGTGGAATCTCCAAAACTGTAGCAGTCGGATTTGCTTCTCCACGCTTAAAGAATCAACTCAATCAATTTGGCTTCCCCCTGTAACCCAGCTGGGCAGTGAAACACGCCCCCCCCCATGAACAGTGAGCACACGTGGTTGAAGCAGTGGGCAGCCATTGCAGCGGCGCCCACAAAAGAAGGTGAAGGCCTTGCTCGAGGAGTGGCAGTTTGACGAGCCCGGGTATCGAACCCACAACGCGGTCATCAATAACCTGAAGCTCTAACCGCTGAGCCACCACTGCCCCCACAGTCCCCACTGCCCCTACAGCTGCTTATAGTTACCAGATTGTCGCTATTATTGGGCTTCAAACATCAGGGCTGTTCCTGCAGGTTACGTGTTGCTCTGTTCAAAACTACCCATACCAGAATCTTGGTCTAGCTGTTCACTAAACCAGACTGTGAAACAGTCCTTGATAATCTGGCTGCAGTTTGAAGAGTCTTTTCACTAAATAAATGATCTATATACAGCCCGATGATGAACAACAACGTTCACTCCCTCTACCATTAATGAGGCCTTTTCATCTTGGAGAGAAAAAAAAAAAGTTTATGCCCACAAACTTTCTCGTCATTATTAGATACGGTTCTCAATGTCAACCCATAGATAAAACATGTAATTGGCACCATATCTGTTACTGAACTCATTTCATATGAAACCCTTACAAGTATTAAAGCAGCAGTAGGTGGAGGATTCATCTGTCCATCAATATATTTACTGAATGGTGGTAGAATATTGTAGATAACACTCCTCATCTATATGTTTAAACACATTATAATTCAGTTTAAAATAGTGCATTCCTTACACTGGACTAAGACAAGGCTGGCAGAATTTGTTTAAATCATGAATCTAATGTGTGATAGATGTCAAACAGAATCAACACAGGCACACGTTTTGGTTTTGTCCAAAAACGACTGGCTTTTGGAATGATGTTTTCGACTTCTTTTCAGGAGTCTTCAAACAGCCGATCCAGCCTTTCCCTACAACAGCAATATTCGGGGACTTCTCAAGAGCTTTATCTGGATAAATCTTGTTCTAAAAGTGCTGGCTAAGACTGCTTAGATTACTTAAAGGGAAACAGAAAAACTCTCCTACCTAAAACTGGGTGCAGTGAACTTTCATAACTTCACTGACAATGACTGCTTTAGGGGCTATAGATCGTATATTTAACAGCCCAAATTCAACAGCAGAACTGCGTGGAAAGATGGAATTGATATAAATTCTAATAAGAATTTTAGAGCAGATTACAAACCACAGTCTCAATACTGCAGAATTTGTCTGAAATACTACGAGTGACACTGATGTAAAAAAAGAAGCAGAAAAGTGACAGAATCATGTAAATCACTTACTTGACACCGGACCAGACACAGCCGCAAGCTCTCGCAGTTGTCTACAAAGTCAGCACAGACAGACCTGTCCTGCAGCCAGTAGTGGAGCGAGAAGAGGTGGTGAAACGACTCGCTCACTCTTCGGTAAGCAGGCAGGGGGCCGAAGACGATGATCCCGATGAACCTTTTCTGAACAGCATCCAGAAGCGTAGGGCAGTGCTTCTTCAAGGCTACGTTGCATCACGCAGAGAATAGTGGAGAACGATGGTGCCAAAGCCACCTGGAAAACCAGGAGACTGTGGTGTTACTCTTTAGGGTCGATACTTAAGAGTTTTACAGAAGAATCTCCAACAGTGAGAACACTGCCCCGAGGAGCTGTCCTCTGTGCCAGAGCAGGTGAGGAGCGGAGGACCTTAAACCACTTAGCAGAGATAAAAAAAAAAAAAACGACCGTGGTGGTGGACTCCTCCTCTGCTTTTCCCAGCCACGCTGACACTTCCGTGCCCTCTCCGGTGCGGGAGAGGAGACGACGACCTTCTAAGTCTGCCACATAGGTAGCGCTGGAATTACAGCCTCGTCTTCAGTCTGTGGAGTTTGGACTGCTTCTACAACTGCAGCTGGATCTGCCGTACAAGCTTCACAACCTCCTGAAGAGCGCGTTCCTCCATGGTCGCCTCTGAGAAAAAAAAAAAAAACACAGGAGAGACAGAAACGCAATAACACAGGGAGCAGAGAGCACTAGCATTACAGCAACTGGCTCATATAAAGAAGACAAAGCTAGTAAAAAGGTACCCAGTTCCCCATTAAAGAGTACAATACGCCTTATTACCTGAATGTGGTCAATGATCACAGTGGTGATGGTTGCAGTGTGTTACAATATTCAAACAGCATGAAATCCTTGTTCACTGTAATTATGATGTTTCACATTATGCAGTAGAGAGCATGAAGATCAAGGAGAAGATTGATGAACTGAACTGTAAAGTCTGCAGACAAGAGAAATCTGCTCAGAGTAGAAACAGAACCTGATGCACGAGCAAAAGCAGTACTAGTACATACTGACCTAGCTGGTCCTATAGATCCAGTGTCCAGAAGAGGGTTGTAGATACACTTTGGCGTTTACTGAGGATTACCCGGGTGTAGTCTGTGTACTTCCTAAAACCTAAGGATGAAAATAAAAAAAAGCTACTGAGAGATACATAAAAAGCTACTGAGAGATCGTACACGCTATCCAAAGAGATGTGAAAGCACCTCAGTACTCAGCTCATTCAGATACTGGAGATCAGACACTGACCAACACTGACTACTGCTACAGGGACTGCTTTAAAGAGAGCCAACAAAATCAACATTCTGGGTTGACGCTATGAAAGAGGAGAAGACTTCGCTCATTGAAAATGACACATTTACTCTAACCCCTCTCCCAGAAGCTGAACATGCAGTGAGGGGAAGGTGGGCCTAAGATTAAAAACTGTAGATGGACCAGAAACGTTATCTAGATGAAAATAGCTTTACACAATGAAATCAGGAGGATAATACTGATAATCTGGGTTGATGATCATTTACCAGTTTTCCTACCCTTAGGATGGCGGCAGCAGCAACACAATCCCAGAATATCATTAAGAGTAGCAGTATTGAATGGTGGTGTTGGAGCAAAAGAATTTGATTCAATTCTACTAAGATTTTTAAAGCTGATTTTCTGAAGCTCCAATTACAAACCATGCGGAGGATGGAGACAGTCTCCATACTGCATACTCCAGCATCTTTGTCTGAGATACTACAAGGGACACTGATATTACTTTTTAAAACAAGAAGAGAAATGACAAAATAAATGATTTTTAAATCATTAAATCCAGGAATCATGTAAATGACTTACCTGCCAACTATGCGACAAATCTGTCCCACAGCCAGCAGTGGAGCTCAAAAAGCTGGGTAAACTGTTCACTCACTCATCGGTAGGTGGGCAGGGGGCTGAAGACTATATCCAGAAGCGTGCAGCAGTGTTTCTTCAGGACCTTGCTGCATTGGGTGAACAATAGTAGAGGTTAAAGGTACAGAAGGAATCACACTGCCAATTCAATTCAATGTAATTAAAACAGGACAGAACACAGAACTGGTGAGTTATCTGAAAGCTGGTGTAAAGAGAAAAGTTTTTAATTCAGATTTAAAGACTGAGAGTGTGTCTGATTCCCGGATATTAACAGGGAGGTTGTTCCAAAGTTGGGGGCTTTATAAAAGAACGCTCTTCCTCCTGCATTGTTTTTTCTAATACGTGGGACTGATAACAGGCCAGCATCTTGCGAGCGGAGTGTACGTGGAGGGTTGTAAGGTGTAAGAAGTTCCTCCCGATAATGTGGGGTCAAACCATTGAGAGATTATGTTGTTAGAAGTAGTCTTTTATAATCCGTATTAATTTTAACAGGTAACCAGAGTAAGGATGAAATAATTGGACTAATATGATTAAATTCCCTAGCTCTAGTTAGTACCCTTAAGCTAGAGCTTATGAAGTGATTTACATGAAGTTTATATTATTTACAGAAAGTGTGCAACAATTATTTAAACAAAATTAGGCACATTGCACTAATTATTGGAACACAATTTGTTTTGTAAGCTCATTGACCCTTGACCTACATATACAGGGGAATCCAATTATGAGAAGGAGTTCACAAATAACCTGAAAAAAGATTGTTCAACATCATGGTTTAGGGGAAGGATACAAAAAGCTCCGTTTCCACTGTGAGGAACATAGTGAGGAAATGGAAGACCACAGGCACAGTTCTAGTTATGGCAGGCCAAGAAAAATCTCAGATAGACAGAATTGAAGGATGGTGAGAACAGTCAGTCAACCCACAGATCAGCTCCAAAGACCTACATCATCTTGCAGCAGATGGGGTCACTGTGCATCGTTCAACTATTCAGCACACTTTGCACAAGGAGAGGCTGTATGGGAGAGTAATGCAGAAGAAGCCTTTTCTGCGCACAAGCCACAAACAGAGCCGCTGTAGGTCTGCTAAAGCACATTTGGACAAGCCAGCTTCATTTTGGAATAAGGTGCTGTGGGCCAATGAAACTAAAATTAAGTTATTTGGACATAAGGGGGCTGTACGCATGGTGGAAAGAGAACAGCATTCCAAGACAAACACTTGCTACCCACAGTAAAATCTGGTGGAGGTTCCATCATGATGTGGGGCTGTGTGGCCAGTGCAGGTACTGGGAATCTTGTTAAAGTTGAGGGTCACATGGATTCCAGTCAATACCAGCAGATTCTTGAGAACAATGTTCAAGAATCAGTTGTGCCTGGGCTGGATACTGCAACAAGACAATGACCCTAAACACTGCTCAAAATCTACTAAGGCATTCATGCAAAGGAACAAGTACAACATTCTGGAATGACCATCTTAGTACCCAGACTTGAATATTACTGAAAATCTGTGGTGTGATTTAAAGCGGACTGTCTATGCTCAGAAATCATCAAACCTGACTGAACTGGAGATGTTTTGTAAAGAAGAATGGTCCAAAATACCTTCAACCAGAATTCAGACTCTCATTGGAAACTATAGCAAGCGTTTAGAGGCTGTTATTTCTGCAAAAGGGGGATCTACTAAATATTGATGTAATTGTTCTTTGAACAGTAAATATCCTAAAATCTTGTCTTAGAAACTTTGAATTTTAATCAATTTGGATCACTGAAAAATTCTCGGGTTTAAACAACCCTGAGAACCAAAATACTCCAAAACAATCCCTTAGAATATTCCAATTTAAAACAAATCTGGACCCCGAAAAGTTCCCAGTTCAGACAAACTGAGACTGAAATCATCTTAAGGCAATGCTTTGAACATCTTTGTCCTTGGAGTTCGGATCACTGCAAAAAGTCAATGCTCTAAAACAAATTTGAAAATTAAAATATCAAAAGGGACCCGGGTTAAAGTAACCTGAAGGTCTAAGAATATGGTGTCTTTAATCAGTAAGGCAAGCGGCCTAATTAATTAGCTTACAGTCACCTCGGGTACAGTATATTGGGATCTCGGTGGATCCTCAAAAACTGTGATAGTGGGATTTGCTTCTCCACGCTTAAAGAATCAACTCGATCAGTCAGTCTTAGGAATGTAGAGAAACACTTTAATCCTGCAGTAAACAACCTGTGATGAGGCTGGTGTGAAGTTGATAGACTCCATTGTTTCAAAGTAACAAAAGCCACCATCTGTCTGTTTCTGAAAACAACGTATACATAGAATATTAAAACGCCTGAAAAGATTCTCCCACAATATTGCAGCATCGACGTACAAGACAAGAAAACCAGATCCACCATTTGATATTTTTTGTTACACATATGGAATTTGTCTTCCCCCTGTAACCCAGCTGTGCAGAGAACACACACGCACGCCTGGAGCAGTGGGCAGCCATTGCTGTGGGCCCCAACAAAAGACGGTGAAGGCCTTGCTCAGTGGCAGTTTGCCAAGCCCAGGTATCTAACCCACAAAAAAAATAAAAATTCTCTACAATGTGACTTCCTGGATTTCTCATTTTGTCTCTCATTAGTTGAAGTGTACCTATGATGAAAATTACAGACCTCTCTAATCTTTGTAAGTAGGAGTACTTGCAATCAGTAGCTGACTAAATACTTGTTTGCTGTATATTTATATTTAACAGCCCAAACTCAATGTGAAACTGCTTGTACTCAGAAAGATAGTAAAATTTATATAAATTATAATAAGAAGTAGATTTCCCAACGTTACAATTACAAACCATAACAGTCTCAATACTGCAGGATTTGACTGAAATACTATGAGTGACACTGATGTATTACTTTTTAACACAAGCAGAAAAGTGACAGAATAAATGGGTGGAATCAAGTTAATCCTGTAAATCACTTACCTGCAAACTATGCAGTTCACTAACCAGACAGTGTGACTGGGAAGGGCCTGTCAGTCCTGGCCTGGCACCTTCTTGATGTTCCCGGAAACAACGATGGACCCCAGGCGGCTCAGGTGATGCTCATCTCTGGGTTAGAGGACCGGACGCCACGCTGCATCAGGAGGAGAATAGTGAAGAACGATGGTGCCAAAGTCACCTGGCGACGTACAAGACACGAGCATTACTGTTTAGGGTCAATTCTTTTAAGTGTTTTACAGAAGAATCTCCAACAGTGAGAACACTGCCCTGAGGACTCGCCCCTCTGTGCCGGAGCAGGTGAAGAGCTGACGTCCTTGAAACAGTTAGCAGAGGCGAAAAATGGCCGTGGTGATGGAAAAGCCCTCTGCTTTTCCCAGCCACACTGGACACTTCCAGGTTCTCTCAAGTACAGGAGTGGAGATGACTACCCTGTGTCCGCTGCACCGGTAGGGCTGAAAATAAGACCACAGAGTCACAGCCAGCATTCCAGGAGTCACAGACAGCCTCTAGCCTCGTCTTCTGTCGGTGGAGTTTGGACAGCCTCTACAACAGCTGGATCTGCCGTAATAGCGTGACGACCTCCTGAGAGCTTGTTCCTCCATGGTCACCTCGGAGTAAAAACACAGACAACGGTCAGTGAGAGAGTACTGTACAGTAAAACAGGGAGCAGAGAGCACAAGGATCACAACAAAGCTAAAAAAAAAAAAAAAGAAGACATATCCACAAAAGTACCAAGATCACCATTAAAGAGTACAACAGGCTTTATTACCTGAATGTGGTCAATGATCACAGTGATGGTTGCAGTGTGTTACAATATTCAAACAGCATGAAATCCTTGTTCACTGTAATTATGATGTTTCACATTATGCAGTAGAGAGCATGAAAATCAAGGGTAAGATTGGGCTCGATACTTTTAAGTGGTTTTTAGTAGAATCTCAATCAATGCGAACACTGCCCTGAGGGGTTGTCCTTGATGGATGAAGCAGGTGAAGGCAAAGTAGCGGAGGACCTCAAACCGGCTGTGGTGGTATTTTCAGGCCACGCTGACGCCCCCAGCCTCCTGTTTGTGTGGACAAAGCTTATGGACACACAAGTGACTCAGAAGCTGAACACTCAAGGAGTCATCAAAAAGTTTAACATTGCTCTGCTCCGACCTGGATAAATTAGCATTTTCAATGGGGCCGCTTGTGCTCCCCATCCATTGTCACAAAGCTGCACTATTATCAAGACTGTGTGGAGTAGGAGTTTAATCTACTGGATACCTTTGATGTCATTTCTGGATATAGAATTAATCTAGAGAAAAGCTAATACCAGCCCCAACAAACATCAATTTATAACTAATTCCTTTTTAGAGTAAATAAATAATAAAATATATATGTGCAGAAGTGTGTGGCAGTGCGGCTTCAGTGCCTCGGTGGATCGGGCAGAGAAAAGGGGAGAATAATGGTACCGAATCAACTTAGCAACGTCCAGGACTCCTAGCCAAAAAAAAAAAAAAAAAACAAACACGAAACTCTTTGGCCCCGATACTTTTAAGGGTTTTACCAACAATAAAAACATTGCCCACTGTGAGGATTGAAGAACTGAACCTCGCACCAGTTAGTTGAGGTGAAAACCTTCTGTGGTGGTGGTGGAGCACTCGGTTTTTCCAGGCCATGCAGACGGCCCCAGACCTCTCCGGTGCGGGAGTGGAGACAACAACCCTCTATGTCCGCCACGCCGGTAGTGCTGAATTTAAGATGCCCAGCGTTGGAGGAGTCATGGGCAGCCTACAGCCTTGTCTTCCGTCGGTGGAGTTTGGACTGCCAGCAGCTATCAAGCCTGGAGATCTCGCTCCGACAGAAACACAAATGACGGTCAGTGAAACAGAATACTGTACAGTAACACAGGGAGACAGCACAAGAATCACAACAACTGGCTCAGATAAAGAAGACAAAGCTAATTTTAAAGACTATGAAGTAGGGATGATCGCTCAACGGATCGTATCCAATGACAGATTTAAAAGCAGAACCACATCGAAACAAAAAAAAAAAAATCTAAATATAAAAAATGTGTAGGATAGAATTACTGCGTTTAAAGGTCACTGCTTTTAGCCATTCAACATGATCACAGGTAGATCACTGAACTTTCATTCTAAATCCAGTGAAACTAATATTAAATCAATACAAACATCATTTTTGTTAAGACAGACAGATGCAGATCAATATGGGCTTATATTCTCTCTTGTCTCCTGTACATAAGACACACTCCTGAACTGATTCTTTTTTAGACAAAAAGCTTTTTCCTTTAGTGAGTACTTGTGAGAACCAGACAATATTAATATCTGATCATCAGACTGCTGCAAAACAATTACATCATTTAGTGATTAAGATATGTCAGGTGTCACGTCTAAAATATCCACATCATACACATCGTCAGCACTGCAGCAACAATGGCCTCCTTTTCCAAAAGGGACTTTTTAACTAGAGATGCACCCTTTATTGACCCAATATCATTCATTCTGAGACCAGAAATGTTTTAGAATTTCATCAACCAAAACTGTCAAGTCATCAGTCTCAGTCTCGTCATTCTCACTTGGCAGCTCAGATCTTGACCGTGTAACAGAAGTATCATCAATTATTTGTATCCTCAATGTATTTATACTGGGTCCAAAAATACTCTTGCTTTTCCAATATTTAGCATCAAGACTATATCCTTCCCCCTGCCCCCCTTTCTTGCCCAGGGGAAATATGCAATTCACCTGCATCTCTAAACAACTGTCTCTGTCCTTCATCCAAGACTACATGGGCGGCTGCTGATCGCCATAGTACACATAAGATACTGATATTGTTTCAGCTGGTATCTTTTGTATCCACGATATGTTCATACATAGTCAACACCATCTGGAGACAAATAAAACAATGTAAAAATGGAGGATTTTACCATTCAACCTTTGACAGAGCTCCATGTGACCCATCAGGTTCTCTGCTCGGTCAGATCCCAAGAATAATCTACTGGGCCTATTTTAAGTGGAAATATCCCTACACTAGGACCAGCAGCAGAAAAACCTGAATCTGTACATTGTAGGTTTAGACTGAAAGCTCCCAATAAGTCATGTCCTAGTAAATTCACAGGGCAATGTGTGGAGACTGTAAACCAGCGTTTTACTGTTCTATTACCCAATTTCACCTTCACAGGACTGCACAAATGTTCTGTGAGTGGTAAGTCTGAAACATCCACTGTTAGAATTGTGTCCGTACTGACGGATATGGGTACTGACCCCTCCCATAAGTACTGAAACTGCTGCACCAGAGTCAACCAAACCGGAATTCATTTCCCAGCAAATCCTTACATTTAGACTGTATTAATTTCATGTGTACAGTCCGAACTCGGCTCCCTCGTCTTAGAACCTTCGAAATCTCCAATTTGAAAAACCCTGAAAAATAACATTGATTTCTAAAATTTTGCTTCTACCTCTTTGAATTTTCTAAAAAATACATTTGGATCCCTTTAATTCTCTAGGTTGAACAGTACTGAGAATTAAATATCCTAAAATTAAATTAGCTAAATAAATTTGAAAGATTCTCTGGTTTAAACAACCGTGAGAATCTAAATATTCCAAGACAATATCTTAGAATCTTCCAATTTAAAACAAATCTGGACACCAAGAAATTCCCAGTTCAGACAACTGTGAGACTCAAATGATCTTAAGGCAATGCTTTGGACATCTTCATCCTTTGAGTCCAGATTGCTGCAAAAACTCAATGATCTAAAACAAACTTGAAAATTAAAATATCAAAAGTGATCTGGGATAAAGTAACCTGAAGGTCTAAGAATATGGCGTCCCGTCTCCTCCAGTTTATTTTAAATTCGTAAGGCAAGCGGTCAAATTACTTACCTACAGTCACCTCGGGTACAGAGTCTCGGAGTCAGTAGAGCGCCTGAATTGACTCAGAATCACTCATTGGGATGTGGGCGGCCGCCTCTGTCTGTTTTTGATCCTGTCTCTGAAAACTCTGGACCCAGAGGAATATTGGGATCTCGGTGGAACCTCCAAAACTGTGGTAGCGGGATTTGCTTCTCCACGCTTAAAGAATCAACTCGATCAATTTGGCTTCCCCCTGTAACCCAGCTGGGCAGTGAAACCCCCCCATGAACAATGAGCACACGTGGTTAAAGCAGTGGGCAGCCATTGCAGCTGCCCCCACAAAAGAAGGTGAGGGCCTCGCTCAAAGAGTGGCAGTTTGACGAGCCCGGGCATCGAACCCACAACACTGTCATTAATAACCTGAAGCTCTAACCGCTGAGCCATCACTGCCCCCACAGTCCCCACTGCCCCTACAGCTGCTTATAGTTACCAGATTGTCGCTATTATTGGGCTTCAAACATTAGGGCTGTTCCTGCATGTTACGTGTTGCTCTGTTCAAGACTACCCATACCAGAATCTTGGTCTAGCTGTTTACTAAACCAGACTGTGAAACAGTCCTTGATAATCTGACTGCAGTCTGAAGAGTATTTTCACTAAATGAATTATCTATACACAGCCCAATGATGAAACACAACCTTCACTCCCTCTACCATTGATGATGCCTTTTCATCTTGGAGAGAAAAAACAGTTTGTGCCCACAAACTTCCTCGTCATTATTAGATACGGTTCTGAATGTCAACCCAGAGATAAAACATGTAATTGGCACCATATCTGTTACTGAACTCATTTCATATGAAACCCTTACAAGTATTAAAGCAGCAGTAGGTGGAGGATCCATCTGTCAATCAATACATTTACTGAATGGTGGTAGAATATTGTAGATAACACTCCTCATCTACACGTTTAACACATTATAATTCAGTTTAAAATAGTGCATTTCTTACACTGGACTAAGGCATAGCTGGATAAATCTGTTTAAAACATGAATCTAATGTGTGATAGATGTCAAACAGAACCAACACAGGCACACGTTTTGGTTTTGTCCAAAAATGACTTTTGGAATTATGTTTGACTTCTCAGGAGTCTTCAAACAGCCGATCCAGCCTTTCCCTACAACAGCAATATTCGGGAACTTCAAGAGCTTCAGCTGGATAAATCTTGTTCTAAAAGTGCTGGCTAAGACTGCTTAGATTACTTAAAGGGAAACAGAAAAACTCTCCTACCTAAAACTGTCAGTGAAGTTATGAAAGTTCACTGCACCCAATGACTGCTTTAGGGGCTAGAGATTGTATATTTAACAGCCCAAATCCAACAGCAGAACTGCTTGGAAAGATGGAAGAAAAAATTTTTTTAGAGCAGATTACAAACCACTCAATACTGCAGGATTTGTCTGAAATACTACGAGTGACACTGATTTACATGATTCTGTCACTTTTTTGCTTTTTGTACATCACTTACCTGACAACTACGGAGTTGACCAACCTGACAGTGTGACTGGGAAGAGCCAGTCAGTCCTGGCCTGGCACATTCTTGATGTATCCGGAGAAAAAGATGGACCCCAAGTGGCTCAGGTGAAGCTCATCTCTGTGTTAGAGGACCAGACACAGCCGCAAGCTCTCCCAGTTGTCTACAAAGTCAGCACAGACAGACCTGTCCTGCAGCCAGCAGTGGAGCGAGAAGAGGTGGGGAAACGACTCGCTCACTCTTCGGTAAGCAGGCAGGGGGCCGAAGACGATGATCCTGATGATCCTTTTCCGAACAGCATCCAGAAGCGTACGGCAGTGCTTCTTCAAGGCTACGTTGCATCACGCAGAGAATAGTGGAGAATGATGGTGCCAAAGCCACCTGGAAAACCAGGAGACTGTAGTGTTACTCTTTAGGGTCGATATTTAAGAGTTTTACAGAAGAATCTCCAACAGTGAGAACACTGCCCCGAGGAGCTGTCCTCTGTGCCGGAGCAGGTGAGGAGCGGAGGACCTTAAACCGCTTAGCAAAGATAAAAAACGACCGTGGTGGTGGACTCCTCCTCTGCTTTTCCCAGCCAGGCTGACACTTCCGTGCCCTCTCCGGTGCGGGAGAGGAGACGACGACCTTCTAAGTCTGCCACGTCGGTAGTGCTGGAATTACAGCCTCGTCTTCAGTCTGTGGAGTTTGGACTGCTTCTACAACTGCAGCTGGAACTGCCGTACAAGCTTCACAACCTCCTGCAGAGCTCGTTCCTCCGTGGTCGCTTCTGAGAAAGAAAAAAGAAAAAAAAAAACAAAAAAAAAAAAAACAAAAAAAAAAACACAGGCGAGACAGAAACGCAGTAACACAGGGAGCAGAGAGCACTAGCATTACAACAACTGGCTCAGATAAATAAGACAAAGCTAATAAAAAGGAACCCAGTTCCCCATTAAAGAGTACAATACGCGTTATTACCTGAATGTGGTCAATGATCACAGTGGTGATGGTTGCAGTGTGTTAACATTCAAACAGCATGAAACCCTTGTTCACTGTAATTATGATGTTTCACATTATGCAGTAGAGAGCATGAAAATCAAGGGCAAGATTGATAAACTGAACTGTGAAGTCTGCAGACAAGAGAAATCTGCTCAGAGTAGAAACAGAACCTGATGCACGAGCAAAAGCAGTACTTGAACTAGTAAATACTGACCTAGCTGATCCAATAGGGCTGGGGGAGGGCGCAGATACGACAAAAGGTTGAGCAGTGAACACTCCTGTGTGTGGGTAAAGACGCCAAAGAAACACTGATTGGTGACTGGTGATGTTCTAGATATTGTATTGAAGGAGACTGGGTTGACAATGAGGTTGAAGCATGGAGCACTGGGCGTTAGAAATATGACAGCGTTCTGGGTGAATGATGAATAAGTGAGGAAGAATTGAGGACAGGCTGATGAATAAAGATTCTGAAATAAACAGAATACATGCACAATATTAAATAAAGTTCTGAAAGGCTAGCTGTGATGCTGTTGCATATTTATTCACCTACTTATGAGTGTGTTGGCTACAGGATCTATAAATAAAGGCTCTATATAACCTGACATTGTGGTCAGACGTTTATCATAAATATAAAAGGGGCCCCCAATGTGAACCAATTTTAAGCTGCATAAGGAACCATCTTAATGGTGTCAGATAGAATCTATGTAGAAATTTGCAGCGGATTATTGGGTGATCAGGATTCCTCAAAGATAAAATGATCATCTCTCATGCATGGTTCTCAAAACATAAAAAAAATTACTTAAGATCCTTGGACCACACACAGTCCAACCCGTCTACAAGAGGCTCAAAGTAAAAAAATTGTAAATACTGGAAGCCAAGCAAGACTGGAGTAAAGCACTTTAAGCATTAGGTGGGGCTGTAATTTGGAGTTCAGGGAGTCTCAGAGAACAGAGGACTGATTTAAGTTGCAGATACCTAAAGAAAGAGGTGCTGGGCACATTACATTGCTCTTTGAGAGCCTGGAAAGATCTTAACCCATTTTCATTGCAGATATCACCTGGAGGTCGAGCTTCTTTGCTCTCGCATTGGGGGCAATTAAACAGCATTCCCCATCAGTAATTGATGATTATGAAAGAGAGGAGAGTGCTCATGCTATATAAGAGTTTGTTTGCCTAAACAAGAGCTCTAGCCAGCTGCAACCGAGCCAATGAATGGGGTCATGTGACTCCCCCTAAATTAGTTTTCTGACGATACAATTACGAACCATGCAGAGAACAGAGACAGTCTCCATACTGCAGGGCTTGTCTGAGATACTATGAGGGACACTGATATATTACTTTAAATCAAGCAGAGAAATGACAGAATAAATGATTATAAAATCCAGTAAATCATGTAAATTAATTACCTGCCAACAATCCAGCTGCCTACCCTGGGGTTCTGGTGTCCAGAAAGTGTGTGGCAGAGCTCCTTCCAGGCCTCACTGCATCGGGCAGAGAAAGGTAGAGAATGATGGTACTGAAGCCACCTGGTGATGTCCAGCACTCCTGAAAAAAAAAAAAGACTGAGTCGTTACTCTTTGGTCCCGATACTCTTAAGGGTTTTACAGTAGAACCTCCAACAATGAAAATACAGCCCTGAGAAGTTGTCCTCGGTGAGGGAGCAGGTGAACTCGAAGAACTGAACCTTGCGCCAGTTGGTTGAGGTAAAAACCGTGGTGATTGAGGAGCCCTCGGCTTTTCCAGGCCATGCCAACGGCCCTAGGTCCTTTCCAGTGCGGGAGTGGAGACAACAACCCTCTGTGTCCGCCGTGCTGGTAGTGCTGGATTTAAGATGGCCAGCGTTGGAGGAGTCACGGGCAGCCTCGACTTCCGTCGGTGGAGTTTGTACAGCCTCCAACAACAGCAGCAGTCAAGCTTGATGACCTCCTTGCAGAGCACCAGGAGATGTCGCTCCTCAGCAGTCGCCAAGTTTCTCGAGTATAAACACAGACAGAAACGCAAACGACGGTCAGTGAGAGAGTACTGTACAGTAACACAGGGAGCAGACAGCACAAGGATCACATCAACCGACTCCGATGAAGAAGACAAAGCTTAAATTAAAGACTATAAAGTAGGGACTCAACGGTTCGTGTCGAATCAGAGTTTTAAAAGCAGAGTCGCATCGAAATAAAAAAAATATAGAAAAAGTGTAGGATAGGATTACTGCGTTTATATGTCAATGCTTTTAGCCATTCAACATGGCCACAGGTAGACATGGGACATTGAGCATAGTAAGGCCTATCAGCTGTTTTGCTTGCACCACTTTAACCAGAGATGCTCCCTTTATTGACCCAATATCATTCATTCGGAGACCAGAAATGTTTTGGAAATTCGTCAACAAAAGTCATTAGTCTCAGTCTCCTCATTCTCACTTGGCAGCTCAGATCTTGACCGTATAACAGAAGAATCATCAATTATTTGTATCCTCAATATATTTATACTGGTTATACTGATTTCCCACAATTAAAACAACCACATTCTCTCCTACCTTCAATCTCGCCTGCTCCAGAGTCTCCTGCCTCAGTCCGGCAGTACATTAACTGAGCTTGTAACAATGTCTCCTGTATTAATTTCATGTTTATAGTCTGAACTCTTTGGGTATTATAAACTTTGCTCTGTTGTTTTAGAACCATGGAAATATCAAAATTATCATCTCATCATCATTTCCAAAACCTTGCTACAGAATCTTTGAAGTTTCTAAAAAATAAATTTGGATCCCTTTACAAAATTATCCTAAAACATTGTCTGAATATTTAGATTCTCAGGGTTGTTTAAACCAGAGAATTTTTCAGGGATTGAAATGTATCGCAATTCAAAGTTTCCAAGACAACTGTGAGACTGAAATGATCTTAAGGCAATGCTTTGAACATCTTTGTCCTTGGAGTTCAGATCACTGCAAAAAGTCAATGCTCTAAAATAAATTTGAAAATTAAAATATCAAAGGGATCCGGGTTAAAGTAACCTGAAGCTCTAAGAATATGGTGTCTCGTAATCAGTAAGGCAAGCGGTATAATTAATTAGCTTACAGTCACCTCGGGTACAGAGTCTCGGAGTCAGTAGAGCGCCTGAATTGACTCAGAATCACTCATTGGGATGTGGGCGGCCACCTCTGTCTGTTTCTGATCCTGTCTCTGAAAACTCTGGACCCAGAGGAATATTGGGATCTCTGTGGAACCTCCAAAACTGTGGTAGTGGGATTTGCTTCTCCACGCTTAAAGAATCAACTCCATCAGTCAGTCTTAGGAATGTAGAGAAACACTTTAATCCTGCAGTAAACGTAACGCCGGTGGAAGGTGCGCTGGTTTTCATCCCCTTTGATGTCCTATGCTGATCAGGCTGATGATTTCTGAGCCCCCTGTGATGAGGCTGGTGTAAAGTTCATAGACTCCATTGTTTCAAAGTAACAAAAGCCACCATCTGTTTCTGAAAACAACGTATACATAGAATATTGAAACGCCTGAAAAGATTCCCCCACAATATTGCAGAGGCGACGTACAAGACAAGAAAACCAGATTCACCATTTGATATTTTTTGTTACACTGATGGGATTTTGTTTCCTCAGTAACCCAGCTGTGCAGAGAACAAACACAGTGAAACACACACAGTGGACAGTGAGCAGCCATTGCTGCGGTGCCCACAAAAGAAGGTGAAGGGTCTTGCTCAAGAGTGGGAGTTTGCCGAGCCCGGGTATCAAACCCACAACGCTGTCATCAATAGCCTGGAGCTCTAACCGCTGAGCCACCACTGCCCCCTACAGCCACCACTGCCCCCTACAGCTGCTTATCGTTACCAGATTGTCTCTATTATTATTGTGCTTCGAACATCAGGGCTGTTCCTGCATGTTACGTGCTGCTCTGTTCAAAACTACCCATACCAGAATCTTGGTCTAGCTGTTCACTAAACCAGACTGTGAAACAGTCCCTAAAAAATCTGACTGCAGTCTGAAGAGCCTTTTCACTAAATAAATGATCTATATACAGCCCGATGATGAACAACAACGTTCACTCCACAACAGCAATATTTGGGGTGACTCCTTAAGGGCTTTATCTGGGGAAATCTTGTTCAAAAGGTGCTGGCTAAGACTGTTTAGATTACTTAAAGGGAAACAGAAACCCTCCTACCTAAAACTGGGTGCAGTGGTAAATTTAACACTACTTGGCAACCTGTCTTGTCTTAAATAGACAATATGGATTAATTGGCTGGTTAGCACACAGTTTGAAATCTATTTCTATTTAAAATTCTGCAGTTATTTACATTTACTCTCTTAACCTTTGTGTTTATTTGGACACTTGTATGTGCTTTTGTAACTTTTATAAAATTACCTGTATTTTTAAAGTTTAGAGTTTTAAATTTAGCACAAATGCAAAAAGACTCCAGGGTTCTCTATGTGAACTAATTTTATGACCCCCACCAATGTAATACACAGGCCTATGTCCTAAATTTAGTTTCACAGAGAGTGAACTAAGGTGGTTCACTTCAGACGGGCCTGGACATGTACTGGCTTAAGCAAGTTGGAGGTTTGGAGTCTGACTGTTTGAGGCTGTGGACAGGTGTCTTTTATACTGATAACGATGTCCAACAGGTGCCATTAATACAGGTAACGAGTGGAGGACAGAAGAGCTTCTTAAAAGCTACAGGTCTGTGAGAGCCAGAAATCTTGTTTGTGGGTGACCAAATACTTATTTTCCATCATAATTTAAGAATAAATTCTTTAAAAATCCTACAATGTGATTTCCTGGATTTTTTTCTCATTTTGTCGCTCATAGTTGAAGTGAACCTATGATTAAAATTACAGACCTAGTAGGAGAACTTGCACAATTAGTGGTTGACTAAATACTTTTTTGCCAAACTCCTGCTTGTACTCGGAAAGAAGGAAGAATTGATATAAATTCTAATTAGATTTTTAAAGCAGATTATCAGACGTTACAATTACAAACCAGGACAGTCTCAATACTGCAGGATCTGTCTGAAATACTATGAGTGAGACTGATATTACTTTTTAATACAAGCAGCAAAAGTGACAGAATAAATGGGTGGAATCAAGTAAATAATGTAAATCACTTACCTGTAAACTATGTGACAAATCTGTCCCACAGCCAGCAGTGGAGCTCAAAGAGCTGGGTAAACTCTGTGGAACCTCCAAAACTGTGGTAGTGGGATTTGCTTATCCACGCTTAAAGAATCAACTCGATCAGTCAGTCTTAGGAATGTAGAGAAACACTTTAATCCTGCAGTAAACAACCTGTGATGAGGCTGGTGTGAAGTTGATAGACTCCATTGTTTCAAAGTAACAAAAGCCACCATCTGTCTGTTTCTGAAAACAACGTATACATAGAATATTGAAACGCCTGAAAAGATTCCCCCACAATATTGCAGCGTCGACGTACAAGACAAGAAAACCAGAGTCACCATTTGATATTTTTTGTTACACATCTGGAATTTGTCTTCCCCCTGTAACCCAGCTGTGCAGAGAACACACACGCACGCCTGGAGCAGTGGGCAGCCATTGCTGTGGGCCCCAACAAAAGACGATGAAGGCCTTGCTCAGTGGCAGATTGCCGAGCCCAGGTATCTAACCCACAAAAAAAATTCTCTACAATGTGATTTCCAGGATTTCTCATTTTGTCTCTCATTAGTTGAAGTTTACCTATGATGAAAATTACAGACCTCTCTAATCTTTCTAAGTAGAACTTGCAATCAGTTGCTGACTAAATACTTGTTTGCTGTATATTTATATTTAACAGCCCAAACTCAATGTGAAACTGCTTGTACTCGGAAAGATAGTAAAATTGATATAAATTCTAATAAGATTTTTAAAGTAGATTTCCCGACGTTACAATTACAAATCATAACAGTCTCCATACTGCAGGATTTGACTGAAATACTATGAGTGACACTGATGTATTACTTTTTAATACAAGCAGAAAAGTGACAGAATAAATGGGTGGAATCAAGTTAATCCTGTAAACCACTTACCTGCAAACTATGCAGTTCACTAACCAGACAGTGTGACTGGAAAGGGCCTGTCAGTCCTGGCCTGGTACCTTCTTGATGTGCCCGGAAAGAACGATGGACCCCAGGCAGCTCAGGTGAAGCTGATCTCTGGGTTAGAGGACCGGACGCCACGCTGCATCAGGAGGAGAATTGTGAAGAAAGATGGTGCCAAAGTCACCTGGCGACATTCAAGACACGGGCATTACTGTTTAGGGTCAATTCTTTTAAGTGTTTTACAGAAGAATCTCCAACAGTGAGAACACCGCCCTGAGGAGCCGCCCTCTGTGCCGGAGCAGGTGAAGAGCCAAGGTCCTCGAACCAGTTAGCATAGGCGAAAAATGGCTGTGGTGATGGAGGAGCCCTCAGCTTTTGCCAGCCAAGCTTGACGCTTCCAGGCCCTCTCAGGTACAGGAGTGAAGATGACGACCCTGCACCGGTAGTGCTGGAAATAAGACCACGGCGTCACAGGCAGCATTCCAGGAGTCACTGGCAGCCTCTAGCCTAGTCTTCCGTCTGTGGAGTTTAGACTGCCTCTACAACAGCAGCGTGATCTGCCGTAATAGCTTGATGACCTCCTGAGAGCTTGTTCCTCCAAGGTAATCTCAGAGTAAAAACACAGACAACGGTCAGTGAGACAGTACTGTACAGCAACACAGGGAGCAGAGAGCACAAAGATCACAACAAGAAGACAAAGCTCATAAAAATCAACATATCCACAAAAGTGGCACCAAGTTCACCATTAAAGAGGACAATAGGCTTAATTACCTGAATGTGGTCAATGATCACAGTGGTGATGGTTGCAGTGTTTCACAACATTCAAACAGCATGAAATCCTTGTTCACTGTAATTATGAAGTTATACATTATGCAGTAGAGAGCATGTAGATCAAGGGTACAATTGATAAACTGAACTGTGAAGTCTGCAGACAAGAGAAATCTGCTCAGAGTAGAAACAGAACCTGATGCACGAGCAAAAGCAGTACTTGAACTAGTACATACTGACCAAGCTGGTCCTATAGATCCAGAAAAAAGGGGGGGGATGAAGCATGGATCACTGGTCATTAGAAATATGACAGCGTTCTGGGTGAATGATGGAAGAATTGAGGACAGGCTGATGAATAAAGACTCTGAAATAAACAGAATACATGCACAATATTAAATAAAAGTTCAGAAAGGCTCCAGGTCTATATCATAGTGCTACTAAATGAGTTCATTCAAAGAGAGATGTGTATACGCTCAACAGACAGGAGAATCAAAGCTAATAATTACCACTCAAAGCTTTAATCAAGTCACCAGCTTTAACCTGCCTCTGACTGTTTACACTGGTTAAACTATGGGGTTTTAGCGCCCCCACAAGGACGAAAAGAGGAACAGCAACAGCCTCTGAGCAGTAGTTCAATAAACACCAGGACATCGACTAAGAAAACAAATTTAGCACATATCCACAGAATTACACCATCCATACTAACCTAAAACAGCTCAGTAGCGTGAAACATGAAGAAATAACAGAAACCATGAATATTCAGTAATACACAGATAAATACTGAAGTGACACTGCTAAGGAGACAGCTAGCATAGCAACAGAACTAAACCATTCCCAAACTAAATGAACAGCAGCTTACTTTGTGTCTCAGACTCTAAATTAAAGGCACCCACAGTCACACAGCTTGAGCAGTTTCTAAAGTTCAGTCTTCCAGAGGAGCTACAGAGCTCGGTCACACCGGCTCGTTTGCCCTGTGCACTGCTGCAAGACCACGCTGCTGCTTTACAGCTGAGGCTCCTGATTGGCTGAGACTCCGCATTATATACTGACCAATGCAGCTGAAGCTTCGTGAATATTAAATGAGGTCACTAATTTAAGGAGCTTTTGGAGAGATCCAGGGTTGTAGATCCACTCAGACATTTACTGAGGATTACTCAGATGCAGTCTGTGAGATTCCTGAAATCTAAGGGTGAAACAGTTAAAGCTACTGAGAGATGTTTGGCCGATTCGTCTCCAAATGAAACAGTAAAATGTATGTATATATATATGTATATATATATATATATATATATATATATATATATATGGCACCTCCTTGATGTTCCTGGAAAGAACAATGGACCCCAGGCGGCTCAGGTGAAGCTCATCTCTGCGTTAGAGGACCGGACGCCACGCTGCATCAGGAGGAGAATAGTGGAGAACGATGGTGCCAAAGTCACCTGGCGAAGTCCAGGACACGAGCACCTGGAAAACAGGAGACTATGGCATTACTGTTTAGGGTCAATTCTGAAGTGTTTTACAGAAGAATCTCCAACAGTGAGAACACCGCCCTGAGGACTCGCCCCTCTGTGCCGGAGCAGGTGAAGAGCTGCATCCTTGAACCAGTTAGCAGAGGCGATAAATGGCTGTGGTGATGGAGAAGCCCTCTGCTTTTCCCAGCCTCACTGGACACTTCCAGGCCCTCTCAAGTACAGGAGTGGAGACGACTACCCCGTGTCCGCTGCACCGGTAGGGCTGAAAATAAGACCACAGCGTCACAGGCAGCATTCCAGGAGTCACAGACAGCCTCTAGCCTCGTCTTCCGTCGGTGGAGTTTGGACAGCCTCTACAACAGCTGGATCTGCCGTAATAGCGTGACAACCTCCTGAGAGCTTGTTCCTCCATGGTCACTTCGGAGTAAAAACACAGACAACGGTCAGTGAGAGACACAAGGATCACAACAAAGCTAATAGAATAGAAGACACATCCACAAAAGTACCAAGATCCCCATTAAAGAGTACAACAGGCTTTATTACCTGAATGTGGTCAATGATCACAGTGGTGATGGTTGCAGTGTGTTACAATATTCAAACAGCATGAAATCCTTGGTCACTGTAATTATGATTTCTGGTTTCACATTTTCGCAGTAGAGAGCATGAAAATCAAGGGTAAGATTGGGCTCGATACTTTTAAGTGGTTTTCAGTAGAATCTCCATCAATGCGAACACTGCCCTGAGGGGTTATCCTTGATGGATGAAGCAGGTGAAGGCAAAGTAGCGGAGGACCTCAAATCGGCTGTGGTGGTGGAAGAGCCCTCAGTATTTTCGGGCCACGCTGAAGCCCCCAGCCTCCTGTTTCAGTGTGGACAAAGTTTATGGACACACAAGTGACTCAGATGCTGAACACTCAAGGAGTCATCAAAAAGTTTAACATTGCTCTGCTCCAACCTGGATAAATTAGTATTTTCAATGGGGCCGCTTGTGCTCCCCATCCATTGTCACAAAGCTGCACTATTATCAAGACTGTGTGGAGTAGGAGTTTAATCTACTGGATACCTTTGGTGTCATTTCTGGATATAGAATTAATCTAGAGAAAAGCTAATACCAGCCCCAACAAACATCAATTTATAAATTCCATTTTAGAGTAAATAAATAATAAATATATATATATATATGTGCAGAAGTGTGTGGCAGTGCTGCTTCAGTGCCTTGCTGGATCAGGCAGAGAAAAGGGGAGAATAACGTTACCGAATCGACCTAGCAACGTCCAGGACTCCTAGCCCAAAAAAAACAACAAAACACGAAACTCTTTGGCCCCGATACTTTTAAGGGTTTTACCAACAATAAAAACATTGCCCACTGTGAGGATTGAAGAACTGAACCTCGCACCAGTTAGTTGAGGTGAAAACCTTCTGTGGTGGTGGTGGAGCACTCGGTTTTTCCAGGCCATGCAGACGGCCCCAGACCCTCTCCGGTGCGGGAGTGGAGACAACAACCCTCTATGTCCGCCACGCCGGTAGTGCTGAATTTAAGATGCCCAGCGTTGGAGGAGTCATGGGCAGCCTACAGCCTTGTCTTCCGTCGGTGGAGTTTGGACTGCCAGCAGCTGTCAAACCTGATGACCTCCTTGCAGAGCGCCTGGAGATCTCGCTCCGACAGAAACACAAATGACGGTCAGTGAAACAGAATACTGTACAGTAACACAGGGAGCAGAGAGCACAAGAATCACAACAACTGGCTCAGATAAAGAAGACAAAGCTAATATTAAAGACTATAAAGTAGGGATGATCGCTCAACGGATCGTATCGAATGACAGATTTAAAAGCAGAACCACATCGAAACAAAAAAAAAAAATCTAAATATAAAAAATGTGTAGGATAGAATTACTGTGTTTAAAGGTCACTGCTTTTAGCCATTCAACACAGGTAGATCACTGAACTTTCATTCTAAATCCAGTGAAACTATCATTTTTGTTAAGACAGACAGATGCAGATCCATATGGGCTTATATTCTCTCCTGTACATAAGACACACTCCTGAACTGATTCTTTTTTAGACAAAAAGCTTTTTCCTTTAGTGAGTACTTGTGAGAACCAGACAATATTAATATCTGATCATCAGACTGCTGCAAAACAATTACATAATTTAGTGTTTAAGATATGTCAGGTGTCATGTCTAAAATATCCACATCATACACATCGCCAAAGAATATTCTACTGGGCCTATTTTAAGTGGAAATATCCCTACACTAGGACCAGCAGCAGAAAAACCTGAATCTGTACATTGTAGGTTTAGACTGAAAGCTCCCAATAAGTCACGTCCTAGTAAATTCACGGGGCAATGTGTGGAGACTGTAAACCAGTGTTTTACTGTTCTATTACCCAATTTCACCTTCACAGGACTGCACAAATGTTCTGTAAGTGGTAAGCCTGAAACATCCACAGTTAGAATTGTGTCCGTACTGACGGATATGGGTACTGACCCCTCCATAAGTACTGAAACTGCTGCACCAGAGTCAACCAAAACAGAATTCATTTTCCAACAAATCCTTACATTTAGACTGGGTTCCTCGCTGGGTTTCAAAATCCTCTTTACAGACGGTCTACATTTTCTCCCACCTTATCCTATTCAGCATAGTCTGGATCTGGTTCTGTAACTGAACTCAGGTTATTGCTGCTCTGACCTTCTTGATCCATTTGGCTGATCCAGAGTACGGCTTCTGCTGTGTTGCCACTTTCCTGATCTAAACACTCTACAAAACAGTCTGATCTCCCACAATTAAAACAAGCACATTCTCTCCTACCTTCAATCTCCCCTGTTCCAGAGTCCCCTGCCTCAGTCCTGCAGTACATTAACTGAGCTTGTAACAATGTCTCCTTATGTATTAATTTCACGAGTATAGTCTAAACTTGGCTCCCTCGTCTTAGAACCTTCGAAATCTCCAATTTGAAAAACCCTGAAAAATAACATTAACACAATAACAGAATCTTGCTTCTACCTCTTTGCATTTTTGAAATTGAAACATCCTTTGAGTCCAGATTGCTGCAAAAACTCAATGATCTAAAACAAACTTGAAAATTGAAATATCAAAAGTGATACGGGTTAAAGTAACCTGAAGGTCTAAGAATATGGCGTCCCGTCTCCTCCAGTTTATTCTAAATTCGTAAGATAAGCGGTCTAATTAATTAGCTTACAGTTACCTCGGGTACAGAGTCTCGGAGTCAGTAGAGTGCCTGAATTGACTCAGAATCACTCATTGGGATGTGGGCGGCCGCCTCTGTCTGTTTCTGATCCTGTCTCTGAAAACTCTGGACCCAGAGGAATATTGGGATCTCTGTGGAATCTCCAAAACTGTAGTAGTCGGATTTGCTTCTCCACGCTTAAAGAATCAACTCGATCAATTTGGCTTCCCCCTGTAACCCAGCTGGGCAGTGAAACCCCCCCATGAACAGTGAGCACACGTGGCTGAGGCAGTGGGCAGCCATTGCAGCGGCGCCCACAAAAGAAGGTGAAGGCCTTGCTCAAAGAGTGGCAGTTTGACGAGCCTGGGTATCGAACCCACAACACTGTCATCAATAACCTGAAGCTCTAACTGCTGAGCCACCACTGCCCCCACAGCCACCACTGCCCCTACAGCTGCTTATTGTTACCAGATTGTCGCTATTATTGGGCTTCGAACATCAGAGCTGTTCCTGCAGGTTACGTGTTTCTCTGTTCAAAACTACCCATACCAGAATCTTGGTCTAGCTGTTTACTAAACCAGACTGTGAAACAGTCCCTGATAATCTGACTGCAGTCTGAAGAGTTTTTTTTTACTAAATGAATTATCTATACACAGCCCAATGATGAAACACAACCTTCACTCCCTCTACCATTGATGAGGCCTTTTCATCTTGGAGAGAAAAAAAAGTTTGTGCCCACAAACTTCCTCGTCATTATTAGATACGGTTCTGAATGTCAACCCATAGATAAAACATGTAATTGGCACCATATCTGTTACTGAACTCATTTCATATGAAACCCTTACAAGTATAAAAGCAGCAGTAGGTGGAGGATCCATCTGTCAATCAATACATTTACTGAATGGTGGTAGAATATTGTAGATAACACTCCTCATCTACACGTTTAACACATTATAATTCAGTTTAAAATAGTGCACACTTACACTTACACTGGACTAAGGCATAGCTGGATAAATCTGTTTAAAACATGAATCTAATGTGTGATAGATGTCAAACACGTTTCGGTGTTGTCCAAAAATGACTTTTGGAATTAGGTTTGACTTCTTCTCAGGAGTCTTCAAACAGCCGATCCAGCCTTTCCCCTACAACAGCAATATTCGGGGACTTCAAGAGCTTTATCTGGATAAATCTTGTTCTAAAAGTGCTGGCTAAGACTGCTTAGATTACTTAAAGGGAAACAGAAAAACTCTCCTACCTAAAACTGGGTGCAGTGAACTTTCATAACTTCACTGACAATGACTGCTTTAGGGGCTAGAGATATTTAACAGACCAAATTCAACAGCAAAACTGCTTGGAAAGATGAAAGAATTGATATAAATTCTAATAAGAATTTTAGAGCAGATTACAAACCACAGTCTCAATACTGCAGGATTTGTCTGAAATACTACGAGTGACACTGATGTACAAAAAGCAGAAAAGTGACAGAATCATGTGGTGGACTCCTCCTCTGCTTTTCCCAGCCACGCTGACACTTCCGTGCCCTCTCCGGTGCGGGAGAGGAGACGACGACCTTCTAAGTCTGCCACGTCGGTAGTGCTGGAATTACAGCCTCGTCTTCAGTCTGTGGAGTTTGGACTGCTTCTACAACTGCAGCTGGATCTGCCGTACAAGCTTCACAACCTCCTGGAGAGCGCGTTCCTCCATGGTCGCCTCTGAGTTAAAAAAAAAAAATAATAAACACAGGCGAGACAGAAACGCAGTAACACAGGAAGCAGAGAGCACTAGCATTACAACAACTGGCTCAGATAAAGAAGACAAAGCTAATAAAAAGGAACCCAGTTCCCCATTAAAGAGTACAATACGCGTTATTACCTGAATGTGGTCAATGATCACAGTGGTGATGGTTGCAATGTGTGTATTCAAACAGCATGAAATCCTTGTTCACTGTAATTATGATGTTTCACATTATGCAGTAGAGAGCATGAAAATCAAGGAGAAGATTGATAAACTGAACTGTGATGTCTGCAGACAAGAGAAATCTGCTCAGAGTAGAAACAGAACCTGATGCACGAGCAAAAGCAGTACTTGAACTAGTAAATACTGACCTAGCTGATCCAATAGGGCTGGGGGAGGGCGCAGATACGACAAAAGGTTGAGCAGTGAACACTCCTGTGTGTGGGTAAAGACGCCAAAGAAACACTGATTGGTGACTGGTGATGTTCTAGATATTGTATTGAAGGAGACTGGGTTGACAATGAGGTTGAAGCATGGAGCACTGGGCGTTAGAAATATGACAGCGTTCTGGGTGAATGATGAATAAGTGAGGAAGAATTGAGGACAGGCTGATGAATAAAGATTCTGAAATAAACAGAATACATGCACAATATTAAATAAAGTTCTGAAAGGCTAGCTGTGATGCTGTTGCATATTTATTCACCTACTTATGAGTGTGTTGGCTACAGGATCTATAAATAAAGGCTCTATATAACCTGACATTGTGGTCAGACGTTTATCATAAATATAAAAGGGGCCCCCAATGTGAACCAATTTTAAGCTGCATAAGGAACCATCTTAATGGTGTCAGATAGAATCTATGTAGAAATTTGCAGCGGATTATTGGGTGATCAGGATTCCTCAAAGATAAAATGATCATCTCTCATGCATGGTTCTCAAAACATAAAAAAAATTACTTAAGATCCTTGGACCACACACAGTCCAACCCGTCTACAAGAGGCTCAAAGTAAAAAAATTGTAAATACTGGAAGCCAAGCAAGACTGGAGTAAAGCACTTTAAGCATTAGGTGGGGCTGTAATTTGGAGTTCAGGGAGTCTCAGAGAACAGAGGACTGATTTAAGTTGCAGATACCTAAAGAAAGAGGTGCTGGGCACATTACATTGCTCTTTGAGAGCCTGGAAAGATCTTAACCCATTTTCATTGCAGATATCACCTGGAGGTCGAGCTTCTTTGCTCTCGCATTGGGGGCAATTAAACAGCATTCCCCATCAGTAATTGATGATTATGAAAGAGAGGAGAGTGCTCATGCTATATAAGAGTTTGTTTGCCTAAACAAGAGCTCTAGCCAGCTGCAACCGAGCCAATGAATGGGGTCATGTGACTCCCCCTAAATTAGTTTTCTGACGATACAATTACGAACCATGCAGAGAACAGAGACAGTCTCCATACTGCAGGGCTTGTCTGAGATACTATGAGGGACACTGATATATTACTTTAAATCAAGCAGAGAAATGACAGAATAAATGATTATAAAATCCAGTAAATCATGTAAATTAATTACCTGCCAACAATCCAGCTGCCTACCCTGGGGTTCTGGTGTCCAGAAAGTGTGTGGCAGAGCTCCTTCCAGGCCTCACTGCATCGGGCAGAGAAAGGTAGAGAATGATGGTACTGAAGCCACCTGGTGATGTCCAGCACTCCTGAAAAAAAAAAAAGACTGAGTCGTTACTCTTTGGTCCCGATACTCTTAAGGGTTTTACAGTAGAACCTCCAACAATGAAAATACAGCCCTGAGAAGTTGTCCTCGGTGAGGGAGCAGGTGAACTCGAAGAACTGAACCTTGCGCCAGTTGGTTGAGGTAAAAACCGTGGTGATTGAGGAGCCCTCGGCTTTTCCAGGCCATGCCAACGGCCCTAGGTCCTTTCCAGTGCGGGAGTGGAGACAACAACCCTCTGTGTCCGCCGTGCTGGTAGTGCTGGATTTAAGATGGCCAGCGTTGGAGGAGTCACGGGCAGCCTCGACTTCCGTCGGTGGAGTTTGTACAGCCTCCAACAACAGCAGCAGTCAAGCTTGATGACCTCCTTGCAGAGCACCAGGAGATGTCGCTCCTCAGCAGTCGCCAAGTTTCTCGAGTATAAACACAGACAGAAACGCAAACGACGGTCAGTGAGAGAGTACTGTACAGTAACACAGGGAGCAGACAGCACAAGGATCACATCAACCGACTCCGATGAAGAAGACAAAGCTTAAATTAAAGACTATAAAGTAGGGACTCAACGGTTCGTGTCGAATCAGAGTTTTAAAAGCAGAGTCGCATCGAAATAAAAAAAATATAGAAAAAGTGTAGGATAGGATTACTGCGTTTATATGTCAATGCTTTTAGCCATTCAACATGGCCACAGGTAGACATGGGACATTGAGCATAGTAAGGCCTATCAGCTGTTTTGCTTGCACCACTTTAACCAGAGATGCTCCCTTTATTGACCCAATATCATTCATTCGGAGACCAGAAATGTTTTGGAAATTCGTCAACAAAAGTCATTAGTCTCAGTCTCCTCATTCTCACTTGGCAGCTCAGATCTTGACCGTATAACAGAAGAATCATCAATTATTTGTATCCTCAATATATTTATACTGGTTATACTGATTTCCCACAATTAAAACAACCACATTCTCTCCTACCTTCAATCTCGCCTGCTCCAGAGTCTCCTGCCTCAGTCCGGCAGTACATTAACTGAGCTTGTAACAATGTCTCCTGTATTAATTTCATGTTTATAGTCTGAACTCTTTGGGTATTATAAACTTTGCTCTGTTGTTTTAGAACCATGGAAATATCAAAATTATCATCTCATCATCATTTCCAAAACCTTGCTACAGAATCTTTGAAGTTTCTAAAAAATAAATTTGGATCCCTTTACAAAATTATCCTAAAACATTGTCTGAATATTTAGATTCTCAGGGTTGTTTAAACCAGAGAATTTTTCAGGGATTGAAATGTATCGCAATTCAAAGTTTCCAAGACAACTGTGAGACTGAAATGATCTTAAGGCAATGCTTTGAACATCTTTGTCCTTGGAGTTCAGATCACTGCAAAAAGTCAATGCTCTAAAATAAATTTGAAAATTAAAATATCAAAGGGATCCGGGTTAAAGTAACCTGAAGCTCTAAGAATATGGTGTCTCGTAATCAGTAAGGCAAGCGGTATAATTAATTAGCTTACAGTCACCTCGGGTACAGAGTCTCGGAGTCAGTAGAGCGCCTGAATTGACTCAGAATCACTCATTGGGATGTGGGCGGCCACCTCTGTCTGTTTCTGATCCTGTCTCTGAAAACTCTGGACCCAGAGGAATATTGGGATCTCTGTGGAACCTCCAAAACTGTGGTAGTGGGATTTGCTTCTCCACGCTTAAAGAATCAACTCCATCAGTCAGTCTTAGGAATGTAGAGAAACACTTTAATCCTGCAGTAAACGTAACGCCGGTGGAAGGTGCGCTGGTTTTCATCCCCTTTGATGTCCTATGCTGATCAGGCTGATGATTTCTGAGCCCCCTGTGATGAGGCTGGTGTAAAGTTCATAGACTCCATTGTTTCAAAGTAACAAAAGCCACCATCTGTTTCTGAAAACAACGTATACATAGAATATTGAAACGCCTGAAAAGATTCCCCCACAATATTGCAGAGGCGACGTACAAGACAAGAAAACCAGATTCACCATTTGATATTTTTTGTTACACTGATGGGATTTTGTTTCCTCAGTAACCCAGCTGTGCAGAGAACAAACACAGTGAAACACACACAGTGGACAGTGAGCAGCCATTGCTGCGGTGCCCACAAAAGAAGGTGAAGGGTCTTGCTCAAGAGTGGGAGTTTGCCGAGCCCGGGTATCAAACCCACAACGCTGTCATCAATAGCCTGGAGCTCTAACCGCTGAGCCACCACTGCCCCCTACAGCCACCACTGCCCCCTACAGCTGCTTATCGTTACCAGATTGTCTCTATTATTATTGTGCTTCGAACATCAGGGCTGTTCCTGCATGTTACGTGCTGCTCTGTTCAAAACTACCCATACCAGAATCTTGGTCTAGCTGTTCACTAAACCAGACTGTGAAACAGTCCCTAAAAAATCTGACTGCAGTCTGAAGAGCCTTTTCACTAAATAAATGATCTATATACAGCCCGATGATGAACAACAACGTTCACTCCACAACAGCAATATTTGGGGTGACTCCTTAAGGGCTTTATCTGGGGAAATCTTGTTCAAAAGGTGCTGGCTAAGACTGTTTAGATTACTTAAAGGGAAACAGAAACCCTCCTACCTAAAACTGGGTGCAGTGGTAAATTTAACACTACTTGGCAACCTGTCTTGTCTTAAATAGACAATATGGATTAATTGGCTGGTTAGCACACAGTTTGAAATCTATTTCTATTTAAAATTCTGCAGTTATTTACATTTACTCTCTTAACCTTTGTGTTTATTTGGACACTTGTATGTGCTTTTGTAACTTTTATAAAATTACCTGTATTTTTAAAGTTTAGAGTTTTAAATTTAGCACAAATGCAAAAAGACTCCAGGGTTCTCTATGTGAACTAATTTTATGACCCCCACCAATGTAATACACAGGCCTATGTCCTAAATTTAGTTTCACAGAGAGTGAACTAAGGTGGTTCACTTCAGACGGGCCTGGACATGTACTGGCTTAAGCAAGTTGGAGGTTTGGAGTCTGACTGTTTGAGGCTGTGGACAGGTGTCTTTTATACTGATAACGATGTCCAACAGGTGCCATTAATACAGGTAACGAGTGGAGGACAGAAGAGCTTCTTAAAAGCTACAGGTCTGTGAGAGCCAGAAATCTTGTTTGTGGGTGACCAAATACTTATTTTCCATCATAATTTAAGAATAAATTCTTTAAAAATCCTACAATGTGATTTCCTGGATTTTTTTCTCATTTTGTCGCTCATAGTTGAAGTGAACCTATGATTAAAATTACAGACCTAGTAGGAGAACTTGCACAATTAGTGGTTGACTAAATACTTTTTTGCCAAACTCCTGCTTGTACTCGGAAAGAAGGAAGAATTGATATAAATTCTAATTAGATTTTTAAAGCAGATTATCAGACGTTACAATTACAAACCAGGACAGTCTCAATACTGCAGGATCTGTCTGAAATACTATGAGTGAGACTGATATTACTTTTTAATACAAGCAGCAAAAGTGACAGAATAAATGGGTGGAATCAAGTAAATAATGTAAATCACTTACCTGTAAACTATGTGACAAATCTGTCCCACAGCCAGCAGTGGAGCTCAAAGAGCTGGGTAAACTCTGTGGAACCTCCAAAACTGTGGTAGTGGGATTTGCTTATCCACGCTTAAAGAATCAACTCGATCAGTCAGTCTTAGGAATGTAGAGAAACACTTTAATCCTGCAGTAAACAACCTGTGATGAGGCTGGTGTGAAGTTGATAGACTCCATTGTTTCAAAGTAACAAAAGCCACCATCTGTCTGTTTCTGAAAACAACGTATACATAGAATATTGAAACGCCTGAAAAGATTCCCCCACAATATTGCAGCGTCGACGTACAAGACAAGAAAACCAGAGTCACCATTTGATATTTTTTGTTACACATCTGGAATTTGTCTTCCCCCTGTAACCCAGCTGTGCAGAGAACACACACGCACGCCTGGAGCAGTGGGCAGCCATTGCTGTGGGCCCCAACAAAAGACGATGAAGGCCTTGCTCAGTGGCAGATTGCCGAGCCCAGGTATCTAACCCACAAAAAAAATTCTCTACAATGTGATTTCCAGGATTTCTCATTTTGTCTCTCATTAGTTGAAGTTTACCTATGATGAAAATTACAGACCTCTCTAATCTTTCTAAGTAGAACTTGCAATCAGTTGCTGACTAAATACTTGTTTGCTGTATATTTATATTTAACAGCCCAAACTCAATGTGAAACTGCTTGTACTCGGAAAGATAGTAAAACTGATATAAATTCTAATAAGATTTTTAAAGTAGATTTCCCGACGTTACAATTACAAATCATAACAGTCTCCATACTGCAGGATTTGACTGAAATACTATGAGTGACACTGATGTATTACTTTTTAATACAAGCAGAAAAGTGACAGAATAAATGGGTGGAATCAAGTTAATCCTGTAAACCACTTACCTGCAAACTATGCAGTTCACTAACCAGACAGTGTGACTGGAAAGGGCCTGTCAGTCCTGGCCTGGTACCTTCTTGATGTGCCCGGAAAGAACGATGGACCCCAGGCAGCTCAGGTGAAGCTGATCTCTGGGTTAGAGGACCGGACGCCACGCTGCATCAGGAGGAGAATTGTGAAGAAAGATGGTGCCAAAGTCACCTGGCGACATTCAAGACACGGGCATTACTGTTTAGGGTCAATTCTTTTAAGTGTTTTACAGAAGAATCTCCAACAGTGAGAACACCGCCCTGAGGAGCCGCCCTCTGTGCCGGAGCAGGTGAAGAGCCAAGGTCCTCGAACCAGTTAGCATAGGCGAAAAATGGCTGTGGTGATGGAGGAGCCCTCAGCTTTTGCCAGCCAAGCTTGACGCTTCCAGGCCCTCTCAGGTACAGGAGTGAAGATGACGACCCTGCACCGGTAGTGCTGGAAATAAGACCACGGCGTCACAGGCAGCATTCCAGGAGTCACTGGCAGCCTCTAGCCTAGTCTTCCGTCTGTGGAGTTTAGACTGCCTCTACAACAGCAGCGTGATCTGCCGTAATAGCTTGATGACCTCCTGAGAGCTTGTTCCTCCAAGGTAATCTCAGAGTAAAAACACAGACAACGGTCAGTGAGACAGTACTGTACAGCAACACAGGGAGCAGAGAGCACAAAGATCACAACAAGAAGACAAAGCTCATAAAAATCAACATATCCACAAAAGTGGCACCAAGTTCACCATTAAAGAGGACAATAGGCTTAATTACCTGAATGTGGTCAATGATCACAGTGGTGATGGTTGCAGTGTTTCACAACATTCAAACAGCATGAAATCCTTGTTCACTGTAATTATGAAGTTATACATTATGCAGTAGAGAGCATGTAGATCAAGGGTACAATTGATAAACTGAACTGTGAAGTCTGCAGACAAGAGAAATCTGCTCAGAGTAGAAACAGAACCTGATGCACGAGCAAAAGCAGTACTTGAACTAGTACATACTGACCAAGCTGGTCCTATAGATCCAGAAAAAAGGGGGGGGATGAAGCATGGATCACTGGTCATTAGAAATATGACAGCGTTCTGGGTGAATGATGGAAGAATTGAGGACAGGCTGATGAATAAAGACTCTGAAATAAACAGAATACATGCACAATATTAAATAAAAGTTCAGAAAGGCTCCAGGTCTATATCATAGTGCTACTAAATGAGTTCATTCAAAGAGAGATGTGTATACGCTCAACAGACAGGAGAATCAAAGCTAATAATTACCACTCAAAGCTTTAATCAAGTCACCAGCTTTAACCTGCCTCTGACTGTTTACACTGGTTAAACTATGGGGTTTTAGCGCCCCCACAAGGACGAAAAGAGGAACAGCAACAGCCTCTGAGCAGTAGTTCAATAAACACCAGGACATCGACTAAGAAAACAAATTTAGCACATATCCACAGAATTACACCATCCATACTAACCTAAAACAGCTCAGTAGCGTGAAACATGAAGAAATAACAGAAACCATGAATATTCAGTAATACACAGATAAATACTGAAGTGACACTGCTAAGGAGACAGCTAGCATAGCAACAGAACTAAACCATTCCCAAACTAAATGAACAGCAGCTTACTTTGTGTCTCAGACTCTAAATTAAAGGCACCCACAGTCACACAGCTTGAGCAGTTTCTAAAGTTCAGTCTTCCAGAGGAGCTACAGAGCTCGGTCACACCGGCTCGTTTGCCCTGTGCACTGCTGCAAGACCACGCTGCTGCTTTACAGCTGAGGCTCCTGATTGGCTGAGACTCCGCATTATATACTGACCAATGCAGCTGAAGCTTCGTGAATATTAAATGAGGTCACTAATTTAAGGAGCTTTTGGAGAGATCCAGGGTTGTAGATCCACTCAGACATTTACTGAGGATTACTCAGATGCAGTCTGTGAGATTCCTGAAATCTAAGGGTGAAACAGTTAAAGCTACTGAGAGATGTTTGGCCGATTCGTCTCCAAATGAAACAGTAAAATGTATGTATATATATATGTATATATATATATATATATATATATATATATATATATATATATATATATATATATATATATATATATATGGCACCTCCTTGATGTTCCTGGAAAGAACAATGGACCCCAGGCGGCTCAGGTGAAGCTCATCTCTGCGTTAGAGGACCGGACGCCACGCTGCATCAGGAGGAGAATAGTGGAGAACGATGGTGCCAAAGTCACCTGGCGAAGTCCAGGACACGAGCACCTGGAAAACAGGAGACTATGGCATTACTGTTTAGGGTCAATTCTGAAGTGTTTTACAGAAGAATCTCCAACAGTGAGAACACCGCCCTGAGGACTCGCCCCTCTGTGCCGGAGCAGGTGAAGAGCTGCATCCTTGAACCAGTTAGCAGAGGCGATAAATGGCTGTGGTGATGGAGAAGCCCTCTGCTTTTCCCAGCCTCACTGGACACTTCCAGGCCCTCTCAAGTACAGGAGTGGAGACGACTACCCCGTGTCCGCTGCACCGGTAGGGCTGAAAATAAGACCACAGCGTCACAGGCAGCATTCCAGGAGTCACAGACAGCCTCTAGCCTCGTCTTCCGTCGGTGGAGTTTGGACAGCCTCTACAACAGCTGGATCTGCCGTAATAGCGTGACAACCTCCTGAGAGCTTGTTCCTCCATGGTCACTTCGGAGTAAAAACACAGACAACGGTCAGTGAGAGACACAAGGATCACAACAAAGCTAATAGAATAGAAGACACATCCACAAAAGTACCAAGATCCCCATTAAAGAGTACAACAGGCTTTATTACCTGAATGTGGTCAATGATCACAGTGGTGATGGTTGCAGTGTGTTACAATATTCAAACAGCATGAAATCCTTGGTCACTGTAATTATGATTTCTGGTTTCACATTTTCGCAGTAGAGAGCATGAAAATCAAGGGTAAGATTGGGCTCGATACTTTTAAGTGGTTTTCAGTAGAATCTCCATCAATGCGAACACTGCCCTGAGGGGTTATCCTTGATGGATGAAGCAGGTGAAGGCAAAGTAGCGGAGGACCTCAAATCGGCTGTGGTGGTGGAAGAGCCCTCAGTATTTTCGGGCCACGCTGAAGCCCCCAGCCTCCTGTTTCAGTGTGGACAAAGTTTATGGACACACAAGTGACTCAGATGCTGAACACTCAAGGAGTCATCAAAAAGTTTAACATTGCTCTGCTCCAACCTGGATAAATTAGTATTTTCAATGGGGCCGCTTGTGCTCCCCATCCATTGTCACAAAGCTGCACTATTATCAAGACTGTGTGGAGTAGGAGTTTAATCTACTGGATACCTTTGGTGTCATTTCTGGATATAGAATTAATCTAGAGAAAAGCTAATACCAGCCCCAACAAACATCAATTTATAAATTCCATTTTAGAGTAAATAAATAATAAATATATATATATATATGTGCAGAAGTGTGTGGCAGTGCTGCTTCAGTGCCTTGCTGGATCAGGCAGAGAAAAGGGGAGAATAACGTTACCGAATCGACCTAGCAACGTCCAGGACTCCTAGCCCAAAAAAAACAACAAAACACGAAACTCTTTGGCCCCGATACTTTTAAGGGTTTTACCAACAATAAAAACATTGCCCACTGTGAGGATTGAAGAACTGAACCTCGCACCAGTTAGTTGAGGTGAAAACCTTCTGTGGTGGTGGTGGAGCACTCGGTTTTTCCAGGCCATGCAGACGGCCCCAGACCCTCTCCGGTGCGGGAGTGGAGACAACAACCCTCTATGTCCGCCACGCCGGTAGTGCTGAATTTAAGATGCCCAGCGTTGGAGGAGTCATGGGCAGCCTACAGCCTTGTCTTCCGTCGGTGGAGTTTGGACTGCCAGCAGCTGTCAAACCTGATGACCTCCTTGCAGAGCGCCTGGAGATCTCGCTCCGACAGAAACACAAATGACGGTCAGTGAAACAGAATACTGTACAGTAACACAGGGAGCAGAGAGCACAAGAATCACAACAACTGGCTCAGATAAAGAAGACAAAGCTAATATTAAAGACTATAAAGTAGGGATGATCGCTCAACGGATCGTATCGAATGACAGATTTAAAAGCAGAACCACATCGAAACAAAAAAAAAAAATCTAAATATAAAAAATGTGTAGGATAGAATTACTGTGTTTAAAGGTCACTGCTTTTAGCCATTCAACACAGGTAGATCACTGAACTTTCATTCTAAATCCAGTGAAACTATCATTTTTGTTAAGACAGACAGATGCAGATCCATATGGGCTTATATTCTCTCCTGTACATAAGACACACTCCTGAACTGATTCTTTTTTAGACAAAAAGCTTTTTCCTTTAGTGAGTACTTGTGAGAACCAGACAATATTAATATCTGATCATCAGACTGCTGCAAAACAATTACATAATTTAGTGTTTAAGATATGTCAGGTGTCATGTCTAAAATATCCACATCATACACATCGCCAAAGAATATTCTACTGGGCCTATTTTAAGTGGAAATATCCCTACACTAGGACCAGCAGCAGAAAAACCTGAATCTGTACATTGTAGGTTTAGACTGAAAGCTCCCAATAAGTCACGTCCTAGTAAATTCACGGGGCAATGTGTGGAGACTGTAAACCAGTGTTTTACTGTTCTATTACCCAATTTCACCTTCACAGGACTGCACAAATGTTCTGTAAGTGGTAAGCCTGAAACATCCACAGTTAGAATTGTGTCCGTACTGACGGATATGGGTACTGACCCCTCCATAAGTACTGAAACTGCTGCACCAGAGTCAACCAAAACAGAATTCATTTTCCAACAAATCCTTACATTTAGACTGGGTTCCTCGCTGGGTTTCAAAATCCTCTTTACAGACGGTCTACATTTTCTCCCACCTTATCCTATTCAGCATAGTCTGGATCTGGTTCTGTAACTGAACTCAGGTTATTGCTGCTCTGACCTTCTTGATCCATTTGGCTGATCCAGAGTACGGCTTCTGCTGTGTTGCCACTTTCCTGATCTAAACACTCTACAAAACAGTCTGATCTCCCACAATTAAAACAAGCACATTCTCTCCTACCTTCAATCTCCCCTGTTCCAGAGTCCCCTGCCTCAGTCCTGCAGTACATTAACTGAGCTTGTAACAATGTCTCCTTATGTATTAATTTCACGAGTATAGTCTAAACTTGGCTCCCTCGTCTTAGAACCTTCGAAATCTCCAATTTGAAAAACCCTGAAAAATAACATTAACACAATAACAGAATCTTGCTTCTACCTCTTTGCATTTTTGAAATTGAAACATCCTTTGAGTCCAGATTGCTGCAAAAACTCAATGATCTAAAACAAACTTGAAAATTGAAATATCAAAAGTGATACGGGTTAAAGTAACCTGAAGGTCTAAGAATATGGCGTCCCGTCTCCTCCAGTTTATTCTAAATTCGTAAGATAAGCGGTCTAATTAATTAGCTTACAGTTACCTCGGGTACAGAGTCTCGGAGTCAGTAGAGTGCCTGAATTGACTCAGAATCACTCATTGGGATGTGGGCGGCCGCCTCTGTCTGTTTCTGATCCTGTCTCTGAAAACTCTGGACCCAGAGGAATATTGGGATCTCTGTGGAATCTCCAAAACTGTAGTAGTCGGATTTGCTTCTCCACGCTTAAAGAATCAACTCGATCAATTTGGCTTCCCCCTGTAACCCAGCTGGGCAGTGAAACCCCCCCATGAACAGTGAGCACACGTGGCTGAGGCAGTGGGCAGCCATTGCAGCGGCGCCCACAAAAGAAGGTGAAGGCCTTGCTCAAAGAGTGGCAGTTTGACGAGCCTGGGTATCGAACCCACAACACTGTCATCAATAACCTGAAGCTCTAACTGCTGAGCCACCACTGCCCCCACAGCCACCACTGCCCCTACAGCTGCTTATTGTTACCAGATTGTCGCTATTATTGGGCTTCGAACATCAGAGCTGTTCCTGCAGGTTACGTGTTTCTCTGTTCAAAACTACCCATACCAGAATCTTGGTCTAGCTGTTTACTAAACCAGACTGTGAAACAGTCCCTGATAATCTGACTGCAGTCTGAAGAGTTTTTTTTTACTAAATGAATTATCTATACACAGCCCAATGATGAAACACAACCTTCACTCCCTCTACCATTGATGAGGCCTTTTCATCTTGGAGAGAAAAAAAAGTTTGTGCCCACAAACTTCCTCGTCATTATTAGATACGGTTCTGAATGTCAACCCATAGATAAAACATGTAATTGGCACCATATCTGTTACTGAACTCATTTCATATGAAACCCTTACAAGTATAAAAGCAGCAGTAGGTGGAGGATCCATCTGTCAATCAATACATTTACTGAATGGTGGTAGAATATTGTAGATAACACTCCTCATCTACACGTTTAACACATTATAATTCAGTTTAAAATAGTGCACACTTACACTTACACTGGACTAAGGCATAGCTGGATAAATCTGTTTAAAACATGAATCTAATGTGTGATAGATGTCAAACACGTTTCGGTGTTGTCCAAAAATGACTTTTGGAATTAGGTTTGACTTCTTCTCAGGAGTCTTCAAACAGCCGATCCAGCCTTTCCCCTACAACAGCAATATTCGGGGACTTCAAGAGCTTTATCTGGATAAATCTTGTTCTAAAAGTGCTGGCTAAGACTGCTTAGATTACTTAAAGGGAAACAGAAAAACTCTCCTACCTAAAACTGGGTGCAGTGAACTTTCATAACTTCACTGACAATGACTGCTTTAGGGGCTAGAGATATTTAACAGACCAAATTCAACAGCAAAACTGCTTGGAAAGATGAAAGAATTGATATAAATTCTAATAAGAATTTTAGAGCAGATTACAAACCACAGTCTCAATACTGCAGGATTTGTCTGAAATACTACGAGTGACACTGATGTACAAAAAGCAGAAAAGTGACAGAATCATGTGGTGGACTCCTCCTCTGCTTTTCCCAGCCACGCTGACACTTCCGTGCCCTCTCCGGTGCGGGAGAGGAGACGACGACCTTCTAAGTCTGCCACGTCGGTAGTGCTGGAATTACAGCCTCGTCTTCAGTCTGTGGAGTTTGGACTGCTTCTACAACTGCAGCTGGATCTGCCGTACAAGCTTCACAACCTCCTGGAGAGCGCGTTCCTCCATGGTCGCCTCTGAGTTAAAAAAAAAAAATAATAAACACAGGCGAGACAGAAACGCAGTAACACAGGAAGCAGAGAGCACTAGCATTACAACAACTGGCTCAGATAAAGAAGACAAAGCTAATAAAAAGGAACCCAGTTCCCCATTAAAGAGTACAATACGCGTTATTACCTGAATGTGGTCAATGATCACAGTGGTGATGGTTGCAATGTGTGTATTCAAACAGCATGAAATCCTTGTTCACTGTAATTATGATGTTTCACATTATGCAGTAGAGAGCATGAAAATCAAGGAGAAGATTGATAAACTGAACTGTGATGTCTGCAGACAAGAGAAATCTGCTCAGAGTAGAAACAGAACCTGATGCACGAGCAAAAGCAGTACTTGAACTAGTAAATACTGACCTAGCTGATCCAATAGGGCTGGGGGAGGGCGCAGATACGACAAAAGGTTGAGCAGTGAACACTCCTGTGTGTGGGTAAAGACGCCAAAGAAACACTGATTGGTGACTGGTGATGTTCTAGATATTGTATTGAAGGAGACTGGGTTGACAATGAGGTTGAAGCATGGAGCACTGGGCGTTAGAAATATGACAGCGTTCTGGGTGAATGATGAATAAGTGAGGAAGAATTGAGGACAGGCTGATGAATAAAGATTCTGAAATAAACAGAATACATGCACAATATTAAATAAAGTTCTGAAAGGCTAGCTGTGATGCTGTTGCATATTTATTCACCTACTTATGAGTGTGTTGGCTACAGGATCTATAAATAAAGGCTCTATATAACCTGACATTGTGGTCAGACGTTTATCATAAATATAAAAGGGGCCCCCAATGTGAACCAATTTTAAGCTGCATAAGGAACCATCTTAATGGTGTCAGATAGAATCTATGTAGAAATTTGCAGCGGATTATTGGGTGATCAGGATTCCTCAAAGATAAAATGATCATCTCTCATGCATGGTTCTCAAAACATAAAAAAAATTACTTAAGATCCTTGGACCACACACAGTCCAACCAGTCTACAAGAGGCTCAAAGTAAAAAAATTGTAAATACTGGAAGCCAAGCAAGACTGGAGTAAAGCACTTTAAGCATTAGGTGGGGCTGTAATTTGGAGTTCAGGGAGTCTCAGAGAACAGAGGACTGATTTAAGTTGCAGATACCTAAAGAAAGAGGTGCTGGGCACATTACATTGCTCTTTGAGAGCCTGGAAAGATCTTAACCCATTTTCATTGCAGATATCACCTGGAGGTCGAGCTTCTTTGCTCTCGCATTGGGGGCAATTAAACAGCATTCCCCATCAGTAATTGATGATTATGAAAGAGAGGAGAGTGCTCATGCTATATAAGAGTTTGTTTGCCTAAACAAGAGCTCTAGCCAGCTGCAACCGAGCCAATGAATGGGGTCATGTGACTCCCCCTAAATTAGTTTTCTGACGATACAATTACGAACCATGCAGAGAACAGAGACAGTCTCCATACTGCAGGGCTTGTCTGAGATACTATGAGGGACACTGATATATTACTTTAAATCAAGCAGAGAAATGACAGAATAAATGATTATAAAATCCAGTAAATCATGTAAATTAATTACCTGCCAACAATCCAGCTGCCTACCCTGGGGTTCTGGTGTCCAGAAAGTGTGTGGCAGAGCTCCTTCCAGGCCTCACTGCATCGGGCAGAGAAAGGTAGAGAATGATGGTACTGAAGCCACCTGGTGATGTCCAGCACTCCTGAAAAAAAAAAAAGACTGAGTCGTTACTCTTTGGTCCCGATACTCTTAAGGGTTTTACAGTAGAACCTCCAACAATGAAAATACAGCCCTGAGAAGTTGTCCTCGGTGAGGGAGCAGGTGAACTCGAAGAACTGAACCTTGCGCCAGTTGGTTGAGGTAAAAACCGTGGTGATTGAGGAGCCCTCGGCTTTTCCAGGCCATGCCAACGGCCCTAGGTCCTTTCCAGTGCGGGAGTGGAGACAACAACCCTCTGTGTCCGCCGTGCTGGTAGTGCTGGATTTAAGATGGCCAGCGTTGGAGGAGTCACGGGCAGCCTCGACTTCCGTCGGTGGAGTTTGTACAGCCTCCAACAACAGCAGCAGTCAAGCTTGATGACCTCCTTGCAGAGCACCAGGAGATGTCGCTCCTCAGCAGTCGCCAAGTTTCTCGAGTATAAACACAGACAGAAACGCAAACGACGGTCAGTGAGAGAGTACTGTACAGTAACACAGGGAGCAGACAGCACAAGGATCACATCAACCGACTCCGATGAAGAAGACAAAGCTTAAATTAAAGACTATAAAGTAGGGACTCAACGGTTCGTGTCGAATCAGAGTTTTAAAAGCAGAGTCGCATCGAAATAAAAAAAATATAGAAAAAGTGTAGGATAGGATTACTGCGTTTATATGTCAATGCTTTTAGCCATTCAACATGGCCACAGGTAGACATGGGACATTGAGCATAGTAAGGCCTATCAGCTGTTTTGCTTGCACCACTTTAACCAGAGATGCTCCCTTTATTGACCCAATATCATTCATTCGGAGACCAGAAATGTTTTGGAAATTCGTCAACAAAAGTCATTAGTCTCAGTCTCCTCATTCTCACTTGGCAGCTCAGATCTTGACCGTATAACAGAAGAATCATCAATTATTTGTATCCTCAATATATTTATACTGGTTATACTGATTTCCCACAATTAAAACAACCACATTCTCTCCTACCTTCAATCTCGCCTGCTCCAGAGTCTCCTGCCTCAGTCCGGCAGTACATTAACTGAGCTTGTAACAATGTCTCCTGTATTAATTTCATGTTTATAGTCTGAACTCTTTGGGTATTATAAACTTTGCTCTGTTGTTTTAGAACCATGGAAATATCAAAATTATCATCTCATCATCATTTCCAAAACCTTGCTACAGAATCTTTGAAGTTTCTAAAAAATAAATTTGGATCCCTTTACAAAATTATCCTAAAACATTGTCTGAATATTTAGATTCTCAGGGTTGTTTAAACCAGAGAATTTTTCAGGGATTGAAATGTATCGCATTTCAAAGTTTCCAAGACAACTGTGAGACTGAAATGATCTTAAGGCAATGCTTTGAACATCTTTGTCCTTGGAGTTCAGATCACTGCAAAAAGTCAATGCTCTAAAATAAATTTGAAAATTAAAATATCAAAGGGATCCGGGTTAAAGTAACCTGAAGCTCTAAGAATATGGTGTCTCGTAATCAGTAAGGCAAGCGGTATAATTAATTAGCTTACAGTCACCTCGGGTACAGAGTCTCGGAGTCAGTAGAGCGCCTGAATTGACTCAGAATCACTCATTGGGATGTGGGCGGCCACCTCTGTCTGTTTCTGATCCTGTCTCTGAAAACTCTGGACCCAGAGGAATATTGGGATCTCTGTGGAACCTCCAAAACTGTGGTAGTGGGATTTGCTTCTCCACGCTTAAAGAATCAACTCCATCAGTCAGTCTTAGGAATGTAGAGAAACACTTTAATCCTGCAGTAAACGTAACGCCGGTGGAAGGTGCGCTGGTTTTCATCCCCTTTGATGTCCTATGCTGATCAGGCTGATGATTTCTGAGCCCCCTGTGATGAGGCTGGTGTAAAGTTCATAGACTCCATTGTTTCAAAGTAACAAAAGCCACCATCTGTTTCTGAAAACAACGTATACATAGAATATTGAAACGCCTGAAAAGATTCCCCCACAATATTGCAGAGGCGACGTACAAGACAAGAAAACCAGATTCACCATTTGATATTTTTTGTTACACTGATGGGATTTTGTTTCCTCAGTAACCCAGCTGTGCAGAGAACAAACACAGTGAAACACACACAGTGGACAGTGAGCAGCCATTGCTGCGGTGCCCACAAAAGAAGGTGAAGGGTCTTGCTCAAGAGTGGGAGTTTGCCGAGCCCGGGTATCAAACCCACAACGCTGTCATCAATAGCCTGGAGCTCTAACCGCTGAGCCACCACTGCCCCCTACAGCCACCACTGCCCCCTACAGCTGCTTATCGTTACCAGATTGTCTCTATTATTATTGTGCTTCGAACATCAGGGCTGTTCCTGCATGTTACGTGCTGCTCTGTTCAAAACTACCCATACCAGAATCTTGGTCTAGCTGTTCACTAAACCAGACTGTGAAACAGTCCCTAAAAAATCTGACTGCAGTCTGAAGAGCCTTTTCACTAAATAAATGATCTATATACAGCCCGATGATGAACAACAACGTTCACTCCACAACAGCAATATTTGGGGTGACTCCTTAAGGGCTTTATCTGGGGAAATCTTGTTCAAAAGGTGCTGGCTAAGACTGTTTAGATTACTTAAAGGGAAACAGAAACCCTCCTACCTAAAACTGGGTGCAGTGGTAAATTTAACACTACTTGGCAACCTGTCTTGTCTTAAATAGACAATATGGATTAATTGGCTGGTTAGCACACAGTTTGAAATCTATTTCTATTTAAAATTCTGCAGTTATTTACATTTACTCTCTTAACCTTTGTGTTTATTTGGACACTTGTATGTGCTTTTGTAACTTTTATAAAATTACCTGTATTTTTAAAGTTTAGAGTTTTAAATTTAGCACAAATGCAAAAAGACTCCAGGGTTCTCTATGTGAACTAATTTTATGACCCCCACCAATGTAATACACAGGCCTATGTCCTAAATTTAGTTTCACAGAGAGTGAACTAAGGTGGTTCACTTCAGACGGGCCTGGACATGTACTGGCTTAAGCAAGTTGGAGGTTTGGAGTCTGACTGTTTGAGGCTGTGGACAGGTGTCTTTTATACTGATAACGATGTCCAACAGGTGCCATTAATACAGGTAACGAGTGGAGGACAGAAGAGCTTCTTAAAAGCTACAGGTCTGTGAGAGCCAGAAATCTTGTTTGTGGGTGACCAAATACTTATTTTCCATCATAATTTAAGAATAAATTCTTTAAAAATCCTACAATGTGATTTCCTGGATTTTTTTCTCATTTTGTCGCTCATAGTTGAAGTGAACCTATGATTAAAATTACAGACCTAGTAGGAGAACTTGCACAATTAGTGGTTGACTAAATACTTTTTTGCCAAACTCCTGCTTGTACTCGGAAAGAAGGAAGAATTGATATAAATTCTAATTAGATTTTTAAAGCAGATTATCAGACGTTACAATTACAAACCAGGACAGTCTCAATACTGCAGGATCTGTCTGAAATACTATGAGTGAGACTGATATTACTTTTTAATACAAGCAGCAAAAGTGACAGAATAAATGGGTGGAATCAAGTAAATAATGTAAATCACTTACCTGTAAACTATGTGACAAATCTGTCCCACAGCCAGCAGTGGAGCTCAAAGAGCTGGGTAAACTCTGTGGAACCTCCAAAACTGTGGTAGTGGGATTTGCTTATCCACGCTTAAAGAATCAACTCGATCAGTCAGTCTTAGGAATGTAGAGAAACACTTTAATCCTGCAGTAAACAACCTGTGATGAGGCTGGTGTGAAGTTGATAGACTCCATTGTTTCAAAGTAACAAAAGCCACCATCTGTCTGTTTCTGAAAACAACGTATACATAGAATATTGAAACGCCTGAAAAGATTCCCCCACAATATTGCAGCGTCGACGTACAAGACAAGAAAACCAGAGTCACCATTTGATATTTTTTGTTACACATCTGGAATTTGTCTTCCCCCTGTAACCCAGCTGTGCAGAGAACACACACGCACGCCTGGAGCAGTGGGCAGCCATTGCTGTGGGCCCCAACAAAAGACGATGAAGGCCTTGCTCAGTGGCAGATTGCCGAGCCCAGGTATCTAACCCACAAAAAAAATTCTCTACAATGTGATTTCCAGGATTTCTCATTTTGTCTCTCATTAGTTGAAGTTTACCTATGATGAAAATTACAGACCTCTCTAATCTTTCTAAGTAGAACTTGCAATCAGTTGCTGACTAAATACTTGTTTGCTGTATATTTATATTTAACAGCCCAAACTCAATGTGAAACTGCTTGTACTCGGAAAGATAGTAAAACTGATATAAATTCTAATAAGATTTTTAAAGTAGATTTCCCGACGTTACAATTACAAATCATAACAGTCTCCATACTGCAGGATTTGACTGAAATACTATGAGTGACACTGATGTATTACTTTTTAATACAAGCAGAAAAGTGACAGAATAAATGGGTGGAATCAAGTTAATCCTGTAAACCACTTACCTGCAAACTATGCAGTTCACTAACCAGACAGTGTGACTGGAAAGGGCCTGTCAGTCCTGGCCTGGTACCTTCTTGATGTGCCCGGAAAGAACGATGGACCCCAGGCAGCTCAGGTGAAGCTGATCTCTGGGTTAGAGGACCGGACGCCACGCTGCATCAGGAGGAGAATTGTGAAGAAAGATGGTGCCAAAGTCACCTGGCGACATTCAAGACACGGGCATTACTGTTTAGGGTCAATTCTTTTAAGTGTTTTACAGAAGAATCTCCAACAGTGAGAACACCGCCCTGAGGAGCCGCCCTCTGTGCCGGAGCAGGTGAAGAGCCAAGGTCCTCGAACCAGTTAGCATAGGCGAAAAATGGCTGTGGTGATGGAGGAGCCCTCAGCTTTTGCCAGCCAAGCTTGACGCTTCCAGGCCCTCTCAGGTACAGGAGTGAAGATGACGACCCTGCACCGGTAGTGCTGGAAATAAGACCACGGCGTCACAGGCAGCATTCCAGGAGTCACTGGCAGCCTCTAGCCTAGTCTTCCGTCTGTGGAGTTTAGACTGCCTCTACAACAGCAGCGTGATCTGCCGTAATAGCTTGATGACCTCCTGAGAGCTTGTTCCTCCAAGGTAATCTCAGAGTAAAAACACAGACAACGGTCAGTGAGACAGTACTGTACAGCAACACAGGGAGCAGAGAGCACAAAGATCACAACAAGAAGACAAAGCTCATAAAAATCAACATATCCACAAAAGTGGCACCAAGTTCACCATTAAAGAGGACAATAGGCTTAATTACCTGAATGTGGTCAATGATCACAGTGGTGATGGTTGCAGTGTTTCACAACATTCAAACAGCATGAAATCCTTGTTCACTGTAATTATGAAGTTATACATTATGCAGTAGAGAGCATGTAGATCAAGGGTACAATTGATAAACTGAACTGTGAAGTCTGCAGACAAGAGAAATCTGCTCAGAGTAGAAACAGAACCTGATGCACGAGCAAAAGCAGTACTTGAACTAGTACATACTGACCAAGCTGGTCCTATAGATCCAGAAAAAAGGGGGGGGATGAAGCATGGATCACTGGTCATTAGAAATATGACAGCGTTCTGGGTGAATGATGGAAGAATTGAGGACAGGCTGATGAATAAAGACTCTGAAATAAACAGAATACATGCACAATATTAAATAAAAGTTCAGAAAGGCTCCAGGTCTATATCATAGTGCTACTAAATGAGTTCATTCAAAGAGAGATGTGTATACGCTCAACAGACAGGAGAATCAAAGCTAATAATTACCACTCAAAGCTTTAATCAAGTCACCAGCTTTAACCTGCCTCTGACTGTTTACACTGGTTAAACTATGGGGTTTTAGCGCCCCCACAAGGACGAAAAGAGGAACAGCAACAGCCTCTGAGCAGTAGTTCAATAAACACCAGGACATCGACTAAGAAAACAAATTTAGCACATATCCACAGAATTACACCATCCATACTAACCTAAAACAGCTCAGTAGCGTGAAACATGAAGAAATAACAGAAACCATGAATATTCAGTAATACACAGATAAATACTGAAGTGACACTGCTAAGGAGACAGCTAGCATAGCAACAGAACTAAACCATTCCCAAACTAAATGAACAGCAGCTTACTTTGTGTCTCAGACTCTAAATTAAAGGCACCCACAGTCACACAGCTTGAGCAGTTTCTAAAGTTCAGTCTTCCAGAGGAGCTACAGAGCTCGGTCACACCGGCTCGTTTGCCCTGTGCACTGCTGCAAGACCACGCTGCTGCTTTACAGCTGAGGCTCCTGATTGGCTGAGACTCCGCATTATATACTGACCAATGCAGCTGAAGCTTCGTGAATATTAAATGAGGTCACTAATTTAAGGAGCTTTTGGAGAGATCCAGGGTTGTAGATCCACTCAGACATTTACTGAGGATTACTCAGATGCAGTCTGTGAGATTCCTGAAATCTAAGGGTGAAACAGTTAAAGCTACTGAGAGATGTTTGGCCGATTCGTCTCCAAATGAAACAGTAAAATGTATGTATATATATATGTATATATATATATATATATATATATATATATATATATATATATATATATATATGGCACCTCCTTGATGTTCCTGGAAAGAACAATGGACCCCAGGCGGCTCAGGTGAAGCTCATCTCTGCGTTAGAGGACCGGACGCCACGCTGCATCAGGAGGAGAATAGTGGAGAACGATGGTGCCAAAGTCACCTGGCGAAGTCCAGGACACGAGCACCTGGAAAACAGGAGACTATGGCATTACTGTTTAGGGTCAATTCTGAAGTGTTTTACAGAAGAATCTCCAACAGTGAGAACACCGCCCTGAGGACTCGCCCCTCTGTGCCGGAGCAGGTGAAGAGCTGCATCCTTGAACCAGTTAGCAGAGGCGATAAATGGCTGTGGTGATGGAGAAGCCCTCTGCTTTTCCCAGCCTCACTGGACACTTCCAGGCCCTCTCAAGTACAGGAGTGGAGACGACTACCCCGTGTCCGCTGCACCGGTAGGGCTGAAAATAAGACCACAGCGTCACAGGCAGCATTCCAGGAGTCACAGACAGCCTCTAGCCTCGTCTTCCGTCGGTGGAGTTTGGACAGCCTCTACAACAGCTGGATCTGCCGTAATAGCGTGACAACCTCCTGAGAGCTTGTTCCTCCATGGTCACTTCGGAGTAAAAACACAGACAACGGTCAGTGAGAGACACAAGGATCACAACAAAGCTAATAGAATAGAAGACACATCCACAAAAGTACCAAGATCCCCATTAAAGAGTACAACAGGCTTTATTACCTGAATGTGGTCAATGATCACAGTGGTGATGGTTGCAGTGTGTTACAATATTCAAACAGCATGAAATCCTTGGTCACTGTAATTATGATTTCTGGTTTCACATTTTCGCAGTAGAGAGCATGAAAATCAAGGGTAAGATTGGGCTCGATACTTTTAAGTGGTTTTCAGTAGAATCTCCATCAATGCGAACACTGCCCTGAGGGGTTATCCTTGATGGATGAAGCAGGTGAAGGCAAAGTAGCGGAGGACCTCAAATCGGCTGTGGTGGTGGAAGAGCCCTCAGTATTTTCGGGCCACGCTGAAGCCCCCAGCCTCCTGTTTCAGTGTGGACAAAGTTTATGGACACACAAGTGACTCAGATGCTGAACACTCAAGGAGTCATCAAAAAGTTTAACATTGCTCTGCTCCGACCTGGATAAATTAGTATTTTCAATGGGGCCGCTTGTGCTCCCCATCCATTGTCACAAAGCTGCACTATTATCAAGACTGTGTGGAGTAGGAGTTTAATCTACTGGATACCTTTGGTGTCATTTCTGGATATAGAATTAATCTAGAGAAAAGCTAATACCAGCCCCAACAAACATCAATTTATAAATTCCATTTTAGAGTAAATAAATAATAAATATATATATATATATGTGCAGAAGTGTGTGGCAGTGCTGCTTCAGTGCCTTGCTGGATCAGGCAGAGAAAAGGGGAGAATAACGTTACCGAATCGACCTAGCAACGTCCAGGACTCCTAGCCCAAAAAAAACAACAAAACACGAAACTCTTTGGCCCCGATACTTTTAAGGGTTTTACCAACAATAAAAACATTGCCCACTGTGAGGATTGAAGAACTGAACCTCGCACCAGTTAGTTGAGGTGAAAACCTTCTGTGGTGGTGGTGGAGCACTCGGTTTTTCCAGGCCATGCAGACGGCCCCAGACCCTCTCCGGTGCGGGAGTGGAGACAACAACCCTCTATGTCCGCCACGCCGGTAGTGCTGAATTTAAGATGCCCAGCGTTGGAGGAGTCATGGGCAGCCTACAGCCTTGTCTTCCGTCGGTGGAGTTTGGACTGCCAGCAGCTGTCAAACCTGATGACCTCCTTGCAGAGCGCCTGGAGATCTCGCTCCGACAGAAACACAAATGACGGTCAGTGAAACAGAATACTGTACAGTAACACAGGGAGCAGAGAGCACAAGAATCACAACAACTGGCTCAGATAAAGAAGACAAAGCTAATATTAAAGACTATAAAGTAGGGATGATCGCTCAACGGATCGTATCGAATGACAGATTTAAAAGCAGAACCACATCGAAACAAAAAAAAAAAATCTAAATATAAAAAATGTGTAGGATAGAATTACTGTGTTTAAAGGTCACTGCTTTTAGCCATTCAACACAGGTAGATCACTGAACTTTCATTCTAAATCCAGTGAAACTATCATTTTTGTTAAGACAGACAGATGCAGATCCATATGGGCTTATATTCTCTCCTGTACATAAGACACACTCCTGAACTGATTCTTTTTTAGACAAAAAGCTTTTTCCTTTAGTGAGTACTTGTGAGAACCAGACAATATTAATATCTGATCATCAGACTGCTGCAAAACAATTACATAATTTAGTGTTTAAGATATGTCAGGTGTCATGTCTAAAATATCCACATCATACACATCGCCAAAGAATATTCTACTGGGCCTATTTTAAGTGGAAATATCCCTACACTAGGACCAGCAGCAGAAAAACCTGAATCTGTACATTGTAGGTTTAGACTGAAAGCTCCCAATAAGTCACGTCCTAGTAAATTCACGGGGCAATGTGTGGAGACTGTAAACCAGTGTTTTACTGTTCTATTACCCAATTTCACCTTCACAGGACTGCACAAATGTTCTGTAAGTGGTAAGCCTGAAACATCCACAGTTAGAATTGTGTCCGTACTGACGGATATGGGTACTGACCCCTCCATAAGTACTGAAACTGCTGCACCAGAGTCAACCAAAACAGAATTCATTTTCCAACAAATCCTTACATTTAGACTGGGTTCCTCGCTGGGTTTCAAAATCCTCTTTACAGACGGTCTACATTTTCTCCCACCTTATCCTATTCAGCATAGTCTGGATCTGGTTCTGTAACTGAACTCAGGTTATTGCTGCTCTGACCTTCTTGATCCATTTGGCTGATCCAGAGTACGGCTTCTGCTGTGTTGCCACTTTCCTGATCTAAACACTCTACAAAACAGTCTGATCTCCCACAATTAAAACAAGCACATTCTCTCCTACCTTCAATCTCCCCTGTTCCAGAGTCCCCTGCCTCAGTCCTGCAGTACATTAACTGAGCTTGTAACAATGTCTCCTTATGTATTAATTTCACGAGTATAGTCTAAACTTGGCTCCCTCGTCTTAGAACCTTCGAAATCTCCAATTTGAAAAACCCTGAAAAATAACATTAACACAATAACAGAATCTTGCTTCTACCTCTTTGCATTTTTGAAATTGAAACATCCTTTGAGTCCAGATTGCTGCAAAAACTCAATGATCTAAAACAAACTTGAAAATTGAAATATCAAAAGTGATACGGGTTAAAGTAACCTGAAGGTCTAAGAATATGGCGTCCCGTCTCCTCCAGTTTATTCTAAATTCGTAAGATAAGCGGTCTAATTAATTAGCTTACAGTTACCTCGGGTACAGAGTCTCGGAGTCAGTAGAGTGCCTGAATTGACTCAGAATCACTCATTGGGATGTGGGCGGCCGCCTCTGTCTGTTTCTGATCCTGTCTCTGAAAACTCTGGACCCAGAGGAATATTGGGATCTCTGTGGAATCTCCAAAACTGTAGTAGTCGGATTTGCTTCTCCACGCTTAAAGAATCAACTCGATCAATTTGGCTTCCCCCTGTAACCCAGCTGGGCAGTGAAACCCCCCCATGAACAGTGAGCACACGTGGCTGAGGCAGTGGGCAGCCATTGCAGCGGCGCCCACAAAAGAAGGTGAAGGCCTTGCTCAAAGAGTGGCAGTTTGACGAGCCTGGGTATCGAACCCACAACACTGTCATCAATAACCTGAAGCTCTAACTGCTGAGCCACCACTGCCCCCACAGCCACCACTGCCCCTACAGCTGCTTATTGTTACCAGATTGTCGCTATTATTGGGCTTCGAACATCAGAGCTGTTCCTGCAGGTTACGTGTTTCTCTGTTCAAAACTACCCATACCAGAATCTTGGTCTAGCTGTTTACTAAACCAGACTGTGAAACAGTCCCTGATAATCTGACTGCAGTCTGAAGAGTTTTTTTTTACTAAATGAATTATCTATACACAGCCCAATGATGAAACACAACCTTCACTCCCTCTACCATTGATGAGGCCTTTTCATCTTGGAGAGAAAAAAAAGTTTGTGCCCACAAACTTCCTCGTCATTATTAGATACGGTTCTGAATGTCAACCCATAGATAAAACATGTAATTGGCACCATATCTGTTACTGAACTCATTTCATATGAAACCCTTACAAGTATAAAAGCAGCAGTAG